>NC_085994.1:5525000-5745000 GCF_030014385.1 Trichomycterus rosablanca
CCGCGAATCGCTCTAACTGAAGAGTTTGACGAAGCAGCCGTGGCAGTACGGTTTGTCGTTCTGCTCCTTGAAGGTGCCCTTGTTGAGCTGCTTAAGACAGAAGGCACACACGAAATGCTCGGGGTGAAACTTCTTGGCCATGGCGGTGATGCAGCGGCCAGTGATGGGCTTCTGGCAGCCGGAGCACAGAGAGCCGCGGTGCTCGTGGTAATGAACCTCACAGTACGGCTGGCCGTCATGCTCGAAGAAACTGCCGTTCACGAAGGGCGTGAAACACTCCTACAATAAACACAGAGCATAAATCACACAATCAAACCTTGGCCTACAGCTGAGACAATTTAGTGGACAATATGTGCGCACACATACCCTGCACACAAAGCATTCTGGGTGCCAAAGGCTGCTCAGGGCAGAGATGTAATTTTCCAGAATGGCGCGGGCACAGCCACCACACTTAGGAGCAAACAGGTCAAAGTAATCTTTACGACAATAAGCCTTCCCATCTTTCTCATGGAATCCTACATGAACACACAGAGAGAGAGAGAGAAAGAGAGAAAAAGAGAGAGAGAGAGAGAAAGAGTGAGAGAGAGAGAGAGCACTTATTAATTTATTGACCCATCCTAATCGAAGTAAAATAATGTAGTACCTTGTGATATGGACTTCTTTGTCAGTTACCCACAATAGGCAGGATTTACTGCACAACTGAGTATCTATACAATGTTTTCATTAAAATGTATATAAAAGGAAACAGAGTGGAACTGAAAACATACATTGTATTGCCAAAAGTATTCACTCACACATCCAAATCCAAGGTGTATAAAAACCTCGGCATGCAGACTGCTTCTACAAACATTAGTGAAAGAATGAATTCCAGCATGGTACCGTGATAGGATGCCACCTGTGCAACAAACCCAGTCATGAAATTTTCTCACTACTAAATATTCCACAGTCGACTGTCAGTGGTATTATAACAAGGTGGAAGCGATTTGGAACAACAGCAACTCGGCCACAAAGAGGTCGCCAACTTTCTGCAGAGTCAATCGCTACAGACCGTCAAACTTCATGTGGCCTTCAGATTAGCTCAAGAACAGTTTGGTGTGGAAGAACTTGACTGGCCTGTCCTGACCTCAACCCGATAGAACACCTCTGGGATGAATTAGAGCGGAGACTGCGAGCCAGGCCTTCTCGTCCAACATCAGTGTCTGACCTCACAAATGCGCTTCTGGAAGAATGGTCAAAAATTCCCATAAACACACTCCTAAACCTTGTGGAAAGCCTTCCCAGAAGAGTTGAAGCTGTTATAGCTGCAAAGGGTGGGCCGACATCATATTAAACCCTATGGATTAAGAATGAAATGTCACTCAAGTTCATATGCGTGTGAAGGCAGACGAGCGAATACTTTTGGCAATGTAGTGTATCATTTGAAACCAAACACTTTCAAAAGCAAACAAGATTTAAATCAAAATAGTTGATATAGCTGCATTACTAGACTTTCTTTGGATTTCTTTCTCATTTGTACTTGTTTAAGTGGTTGATTTTTGATTTGTTTATCTATTTTGTTAAGTTGTATATCTAATTGGTTCATAGAATAAATTTTTTTTACCCAACCCCCCCTCCACAAAACAATTTTAGTTGTATCCAATAACTCGAACACATTTCACCTCCTCTACTGCTGCAGACCTCCACTCCTGACCGAGAAGGGTTGTGATTAACACCCCCCCTCCCCAAACACGTGTGCAGTAGTAGCTCACTTCCTTCTGTTCACCTGTATGAGGTGAGTTCATAATGGCTCAGCATCGTGTACAGAGTCACACAATGAACTTTATTCTCCCCTTATCACCATCAGCCAGCAGAGGTCGCAACTGCAACAGTTATAAGGACTCGCCATTAAGTCCTGATAATTACATACAAATCTGTAATTCACTCGCACACTTTCTTAAGCCTATCCCAGCTTTTCAATGGGTGCAAGGCACACAGTAACACCCTGGACAGGGTGCCAGTCCATCGCAGGGCAGAACCACATACACACAACATTTACCTATAGGGCAATTCAGTGTCTAATTAACCTGACTGCATGCTTTTGGACTGTGGGAGGAAACCGGAGCTCCCGGAGGAAACCCACGCAGACAAGGGAAGAACACGCAAAGTCCACACAGAAAGGACCCGGACCGCCCCGCCTGGGGATCGAACCCAGGACCTTCTTGCAACAGTGCTACCCACCGAGCCACCGTGCCGCCCAAATCTGTAATTGATATTTTAAACCAGTAGCGGCCCTGCTAACCGATTAAGACTTTATTTTAAAATCTTAAAAATAAGAGATGACCGAACCAGACTAAAAACAGATGTGAATAAAGCAGACAGATCGGAGACTTTGTCACTGCACACATCTGTTTTTAAATTAAAGAATTATGTACATTGTAAACGCGGTATAAAGCTTTACCTAAATAATTCCAGTTTTCTTTCTGATTGCCACTTAATCATATTGGTTGTGACACTGTGTCCTTGTGGGAGAGATTCCACATCACTGTTAACCTTTAGTTCTATTGTATACTAAAAAACAGACTGTGAACATGCCAGGACATGCTTTATGTTTCATATACTACATCACCAATGTAATCAGCAGTTCAAACCTTGTCACAGACAAATACGGGGTAAAACAGCTTTAAAGATGTGAAGGAAATAATCCAGACTAATACAGATAAAGACTTGATAATAAAATGCTTAGATCTTACAAACTTTTGAATTGCATTGAGACATACCGACATAGTAATGTGGACTAAAGACACCAGAAGTAGCTACTCACCCTCGGGGCCGAAGAAGGCCCCACACTGGGCACAGAAAAAGTGTTCAGGATGCCATGTCCTATCCAGGGCAGTCACCACTTTCTACAGGGGAGAAAAGCAAACAAAATGTTACTTTCTCTTCGTCACATTGCTTATACAAAAACTATGTTCTGAGCACCAGTAGAGTGACTACTTAGACTTCAAAAGAGAAGACAAGAGTTCTCACATCCAGAATTGGACCGTTGCAGTAGTGGCATCGAGGAGAGAACAGGTGATGGTAATCTCTCTCACAATACGGCTGTCCATCACGCTCAAAGAAGTTTCTGGAGCCGATCTCTTCCTGGCAGTGTGTGCACACGAAATGCTCCGGGTGCCACGTGCGGCCCATCGCTGTTACTACCTGTGTAAATACAAATGACATTCTACTCAAACCAGATTTAGTTTAAATCTGCTGAAGAAACATGCATGACCAGGTCGGGACCAGATGACCGTGTTAAAAATCTTTTAAAGCAGATAATAATAGAAATATAGAAGCTGTTACTGACAGAATTTGTTAATACATTTAATTTGTGCTAGCTTTAAACTAAATTTAGAGGTACTAAATCCAGCCCTAAATATTCCTTATATACCTTGCAGACCTGTTCAACATAGTTACCTTTACTTTTATATTAAAATAAAAAAGAGGAACCTCAATTTAACAGATCTGATCCAAAGGAACAGTATAGGGGCCAAATAAACAATAAAATAATATAATATAAATGTGGAAATAAATATTGTTATTTTACACAAATAAAGGATTTCTTTTCCAAACGTACTTCTTGTTGTTTTGACTTGTGTATCTATTTTTTTAAAAGTTTTCTATTTCATTGTTTTCAAGAAAAATATTCTACAAAAAATTCTCTTTTTAAGCATTTACCTGCAGTCCCCTCCCCCAAATCTAGTCGGACCTCCATTTAACGTATTTTGGATTTAACTGACAAAATCTGCAAAACCGAATGTCCAGTCTGATCGTTTAAAATCCCCCGAGAAGCTTCCCAAGACCAGTAGTTCAGTAATCGCTAGCCGGCACACGTCTCTCTATTTACATGAATGAGAGGCTTTGTTTTGCCAGGAGGCTCGCTTTGTTCTCGCCTTTTTCTCTGTGTTCTACACTTCATTTTTGCAAGTTCTAGTGCTTAGTTATGGTTTTAAAAGACAAGTTATGTGGTTAGCAAAACAGGGTGCGTCTAGGTATTGCTGAAAAGTTAGAACTTATAAAGAAAGTGGAAAGTGGTGTTTCTGTGGCTTGCGTACAAGAGGAATATATTGTGAACAAGCAGTCAGTGAGTGATATATGTAGATCTAAAGAAAAACTAAAAGTATGCTTATTTATTTACAGGTTTTACATTACATAATTACATATCAATTAACATTATTTTACTGTTGATCATATGTGCATGTTTAGCATTTTAGTGCTGTGTTTTCATATATTTTTGCACCCCATGGGAAAAAAAAAAACCTCGCTACTTCTGACAATCACATTTTACAGACCAGTGCTCCTCCGTTTTGGTCCATTAAATTGAGGTTCCTTTGTATTGATATTTGTCTGATACACACTGGCCTGCATATATGAGAAGTAAGAAACCTTGGAGACTTCATACCTGACCAACAATAGGTTTGCAGCAAGCCCCACACACTCCTTTAGCCACAGTCTTTACCCCCAGCTTGTGCAAGTCAGACTGGAGGCTTCCCAGCATGTTGTCCAGTTTATTGACCTGAGTGTGCGGTGTTTTTCCCTGGGCCATGATCTAATAAGTCAGAAAAGCAAAAAGTTAGAGCTTACATGAGAGTGTGGCATTAAATTAAATACATATTAATACAGTTCAATACACAATAAGTACCAAATCATTACAGATACAGAAATAAAAATCTATCAAATCTAATCTAGTTGTTTTTATTTCCGTGTTTCCATTTTCTCCACTTGCTACACCCCTGTCTTAACTGAGTCTAGCTGAAGACTATCTCGACACACGTGCGACTGCTGGACGCTTCTTTTTACCTGCCAGAGGTAAAGTCTCGCAGAGAGCCATATCACATAGAGCCTCACACAGGTACCTCGATCAGACAGCAGAGAGGTCACATTTGCAGCAGCAATAAGGAGCCTCATCAACCTCCCTCCCTCGGGCACAGCCAACTGTGCCTGCTGGACGCCCAGCCAGGTCGATAGTCATTTATTTATTTAGTTTTACATTTATTTGGACTTAAGGCATGCCAGCTTTTGTGTTTCAGTCCATTCAGTTTCTTTTCTTTATATTTTGAGTCCACATATATATATTTATTGCTGCAAGATCTGTTAGTACTGTTCTGGTATGCCATGTTGATAGCACAGCTTAGATTCAAAGTCAAGAGCTGTAGATCCCAGCGGTGGTGGGCTAGCGCATTAGATTCTGGCACCATACGAGCACTCCTATCATACATTTTTAATTGCGCATTAACTCCAGGCTTTTGGAATTGAGCGCAGCTTTAGATCAGATAAAGATAAGATAGCCATTTATTATCCCACAGGGGGAAATTTGCTACATTAAAGCAATTTACTACAGAGATAAAGAGATATAAAAATTTTTTATACAAATATATATATAGATAAATAGATAGATATATAATATATATCTAATATATATAAGATATACACCGATCAGGCATAACATAATGACCACCTTCTTGTTTCTACACTCACTGTCCATTTTATCAGCTCCACTTACCATATAGAAGCACTTTGTAGTTCTACAATTACTGACTGTAGTCCATCTGTTTCTCTGCATATTGTTTAACCTGCTTTCACCCTGTTCTTCAATGGTCAGGACTCCCACAGAGCAGGTATTATTTAGGTGATGGATCATTCTCAGCACTGCAGTGACACTGACATGGTGGTGGTGTGTTAGTGTGTGTTGTGCTGGTATGAGTGGATCAGACACAGCAGTGCTGCTGGAGTTTTTAAACACCGTGTCCACTCACTGCCCACTCTATTAGACACTCCTACCTAGTTGGTCCACCTTGTAGATCTAAAGTCAGAGATGATCGCTCATCTATTGCTGCTGTTTGAGTTGGTCATCTTTGAGATCTTCATCAGTGGTCACAGGACGCTGCCCACAGGGCGCTGTTGGCTGGATATATTTTTGGTTGGTGGACTATTTTCAGTCCAGCAGTGACAGTGAGGTGTTCAAAAACTCCATCAGCGCTGCTGTGTCTGATCCACTCATACCAGCACAACACACACTAACACACCACCACCATGTCAGTGTCACTGCAGTGCTGAGAATGATCCACCACCCAAATAATACCTGCTCTGTGGTGGTCCTGTGGGGGTCCTGACCATTGAAGAACAGCATGAAACGGGGCTAACAAAGCATGTAAATAAACAGATGGACTACAGTCAGTAATTGTAGAACTACAAAGTGCTTCTATATGGTAAGTGGAGCTGATAAAATGGACAGTGTGTGTAGAAACAAGGAGGTGGTTTTAATGTTATGGCTGATCAGTGTATATTGCACTGAGAGGTGTTGCACAATGTTTCACTGTTTTAAAAAGGTATAGCAAACGCTTCAAGTTTGCTTTAACAGATCCTCTGTATTATTTCATTTAATTTAGCAGGTCTTTATAAAAAAAAAAACAGCAAAAGCAATTCTATTTTTCCCCCTGAACTAAAATTCCACTCTTTGGTTGTTAAAAAAAAATAGCCGGTGGTGTTGTGCTTGTTTTCATATTTCCATACGCTAAGCTAATGTTTATAAATCTATTAAAGGACTAGGAATAAATAAATAAGTAAAAAAGAAAGCAGTCGCACACATTCTTCTGTTTCTCTCAGTCTAACATTAGAAATTAAAATCTTAAGTGTCTAAAAACCAGATCTGCCTTTATGAGAGCAGCACAGCAAGAACGTTCCAAGCCTGCACCTGCATGGGTGGGAAGAAAGGGTCGTACTCCGTCTGACAGGCCACCGACAGCAGCACTTTAGGAGGCACAACAGGGGCAGGTGGAGGCAACTGAGGGGGAGGAGGTGTGGTTTCGGGTTTAGGTGCAGGGGCCGGTGGAGGGGGTGCTACGGGTTCGGGAGTGGGAGCCTTTTCTGGGACTGGAGGAGGCTGGGGGGGTACTACTGGGGGTTTTGGAGGTGGTGTAGGCTCCCTAGGAGGTGGCGGTGGAACTGGCACCACTTTGACCACAGGGGCAGGCTTGGGTTCCACGACTGGAGCCGGGTGGCGAGGGAGAGAGGGGGACTGGGGAGGAGGAGGTATCACCTTTCTCTGAGGGACAGGAGACTCAGGGGGAATGATAATCTAGAAGAACAGAGGTAGAGAAAAGAAAGAGAAGAGTGGAAGAGAAATGTAGTGCAAAAGGTCAGCAAAGAATAACTGGAAAGAAAACAAAGCAATGAAAGGTGAATGGACAGGTCAGTTTGGAAATGCAAAATGATAAAAATGTGTGAATCCTGAAGTGTCCGTTCTGCCGCTCGTGTACCTTATCCACCTCCGTGCTATGGTCTTCACGCATGCGTTTAGGATTCGACATGACGATGACTCCTTCAGTCAGCCAGTCGTCCGGCTGTTTTTTGGGCCGTTCCTTGCGAGCAATTCCCAGCTTGCCTTGCAGTTCTTCGATGAGCCGGTCCTGAGAATTGCTTTTGTGGAAGATGATTGGCCCCATTTTCCTGCGAATAATGCCGTCTCGGTACATGGGGTGGACGTTGGGTGTCTCCTTGGTGCGTCTAATCACAGACTTGAGCTGAGACACGGGTAGAGACCCTGTCAGATGCTTCGTAAAGTTAAACTTCATGCAACGAACAGTGGTCAGCCAAAGTCAGGGGCAAAGTATGGTTAGAGCAGCTGGTTCAGCTGAGGTTAGACTCAGTCATTCTGATTAAAGAAGACCATTATTTCAGGCTGATAGTGGCCAAATTGTGCTAATTCTTGTTAATAAAGTAAGATGCTGGGCACCACATAGGTAAAAAGCAGGATTTTTTGTCCCAATACTGGTAAATTCGGAGCTGAGATGCATTGAGTACAAATGCAAATAAGATCAATAACATGCTAATGTTCTTCATGCATCACTGACATGCCAACACTCCAAACCTTGGCACGCCAAGCACTGCCACACAGCCTTCAATAAACAGCAACAATCCATGACACTCTTATTTTCCACTGCAGTTCCATCCATACATGTCCAGACGCCGAAATTCTGTCCATGGTGCCAAGAGGATGCATCATGGGCAGGTCTATCTGGGTATCCGGAGTCCCCGGGCATGACGACGGAGTGAGAGACTCATCCATCCAGCTGGCCTCGGTCATCGGAGTCATGGAGCCATCGGTTCCGTCATACGGCAGCTTGAGTTCTATGTCGGCCCAGTCCAGCAGGTCACTCCTGCAGTCGGACTGGTCCTCGAGGAGCCCGTCTCCCAGCTCGCTCTCGGTCTGTGTGTCTGGATGCGCATCCCTGCGGTCCACTGCTACCACTGCCTCCTCGAACACCTCAGCGAGTACCTCAGGGTGCGATTCTGAGTTCAGCTTAGAAACCGCTGAAGCCACGAGAGAAACCTCAGCTGCAGGCTTGCTGAAGCTCATGGCCAGAAGGTTATCCAGAGCGTCTTCAAGAGAATGATCCACGGGTGAAGCCTCAAGCCCCGTCGGAGGGGGTGATTTGGGGAAAACGGTAACTGACTCAGGCCGCTCTGTTACAGACACGCTCAATGATTCGGACACTGACATGGAAGAGAATGGAGGTGTGGTGAGGTGGGAGGGAGAAGCAGAAGGTTTAATTGGTGGTGGAGTTTGTAAACTGGGGGATTCACTAACAGCTATAGCAAATGAAGCAGGAGTAAAACAATTGAAACTTTGAAGTACGTCATGATTACCACCTTCAGGAGTCTTTCTACTTAAATGTAGACTCGTGGGAGTGGCGGGTTTAGCAAAAACCACAGAGTCCAAATCAGATTCTGGTTTAATCCCTGTAAGAGTATTCTCAGGCTTTACATGGATATGATCTGGACTGCTAGGACTGACTATGGACACCTTGTTGGAGGTCGTTGTGATAGTCTGGGACAAAACAAGTGACTCCAGTTCATTGCTCAGCATGGAGGCTGAACCATTAACAAAGCTGGCCATGGGTGAATACTTCTGACTGGGATGGGAATGGACTGAAGTTTTAGAAAGGATGGTGGAGTGAGTGGATTGAGTTAGGAGCGATGGATCACTGGAATCTTCCACTATGTGTAACTCTAAGGGCACCAGAGGGGAAGACAGTGGTGAGTAGCTAACTGGCTTTGAAGGGAGATCTGCTGTTGAGAAATCTGTTGTGTGGACTAACGTGGCAGGAGGAGGATGGATTTCCACAACTGTAGTAGAGAAGTTGGCAGACTGAGTGAACAGAGGCTCGGAGTTCAGCGAGCCCAAAGAACTCGGCTGGAGGACGACCAAGAGACGGAAAAGGGGAGGAAAGAAAAGATAGACAGATTAAAGGATAAAAAGAAAGGAAAAGTATGACAGCCAAGGATTAAATAAACAGAAAAGTTGAAGTTGAAAGAAGTTAAAAGGAGTGCATTTGAGCTAAGAGTATTCAACCAGTGCTAAGCTTCACCTTAAGACTAGCTTTGTTGGTTTCTTACCTATACTTGTTGTTTTTTTGGGATTTCAGGGTCATGTTTTACACTCTGGAACAGGTTACACATGATTCACCAGTGCAAGTTCAATGTCAAACACTGTTACAGCCAATTCTCCAGTATGTCCAGTTCGCCCTAACTTACACGTCTTTGGACTGTTGGAGGAAACCGGAGCTCCCACAGGAAACCCACGCAGACACTGAGAGAACATGCAAACCCCACACAGAAAGGACCGGGACCGCTCTACCTGGGAATAAAACCCAGGACCTTCTTGCTGTGAAGCAACGGTGCTACCCACTAAACCATTGTGCCACCCTATTACCTATACTATTTCCTCCAACAATATTATTCCTGACATATTCTCAGACACTTAGGGTGTGTTCGAAACCCTAGTGCACTCTATACATAGACACATTTTAAGTCATCCTACACGCGCTACTGAGAAGGAGGCTGTTCGAAATCCTAGATGCCTTAAAATGCTCACTACTAAGGTATCTTAAAATTTCAACGCTATTTTGACTCAAGAACGAGGGAGCATCCGATGCTGCCCTAGCGGTGGAGGCAATCCCAGCATTCATTGCGGCACAACTTTGCTCACAGAAAAATAAAAAACATGGCGGATGGTGCGGAGAAACGAACAGGGTTATTTTCAAATGTAAATAAATTAGATAGATTTTTAATTTGTATAAACGTGTTTTATTTGCAAGTTCGGGCTCGTCAGGGACAGTTTAACTGTTTTCAGTACACGGAGGGAGACGTTATTTGACATGCTAGCGCGTTGTGCCACCTCATCCCATTGGTTTGAAGGGCATGATGCTAACTGTGTTAGCTTAGTAAGCGAAACCCGATGTTATCACCGTCTAAGCAGCACGTTTGAATAATCTGTTTTATAAGTCGATGACTTATTAGAATCCTCTCTACTTAAGGAGCTGCCTGTAGACAGAAAGAAAGCAATGCAGCTCACTAGGTTTTCGAATACACCCCTAGTAAGCTGCCTTGCTGCCTACCTGGGAAGCTGCCTCAGTAGAGAGGAATCTAATAAGTCATCGAACTTATAAGGCAGATTATTTAGACTCCAATTCACCTCACTTGCACGTCTTTGGACTGTGGGAGGAAACTAGAGAATCCGGAGAACTCCACACAGAAAGGACCCAGACCGCACCACCTGGGGATCAAACCCAGGACCTTCTTGCTGTGAGGCGACAGTGCTACCCACTGAGCCACCATTCCGCCCCATACCTTTATATAAATTAAAAATCAATGAGGATTTATTTACATTTGAAAAGTCTATCTATCTATCTATCTATCTATCTATCTATCTATCTATCTATCTATCTATCTATCTATCTAATCTATCTATCTATCTATCTATCTATCTATCTATCTGTCTATCTATCTAATCTGTCTGTCTGTCTGTCTGTCTGTCTGTCTGTCTGTCTGTCTATCTATCTAATCTATCCGTCCGTCCGTCCATCCATCCATCTATCTGTCTGTCTGTCTATCTAATCTATCTGTCTGTCTGTCCGTCCATCCATCCATCCATCCATCTAATCTATCTGTCTGTCTGTCTGTCTGTCTGTCTGTCTGTCTGTCTATCTATCTAATCTGTCTGTCCGTCCGTCCGTCCATCCATCTATCTAATCTATCTGTCTGTCTATCTAATCTATCTGTCCGTCCGTCCGTCCGTCCATCCATCCATCCATCCATCCATCTAATCTGTCTGTCTGTCTGTCTGTCTATCTATCTATCTATCTATCTATCTATCTATCTATCTATCTATCTATCTATCTATCTATCTATCTAATCTATCTAATCTATCTATCTATCTGTCTATCTATCTAATCAATCAATCTGTCTGTCTGTCTGTCTGTCTGTCTGTCTGTCTGTCTGTCTATCTATCTATCTATCTATCTATCTATCTATCTATCTATCTATCTATCTACAGTGCCTTGCAAAAGTATTCAGCCCCCTTGAACTTTTCAACCTTTTGCCACATTTCAGGCTTCAAACATAACGATATGAAATTGTAATTTTTTGTGAAGAATCAACAACAAGTGGGACACAATCGTGAAGTGGAACGAAATTTATTGGATATTTTAAACTTTTTTTAGAAATAAAAAACTGAAAAATGGGGCGTGCAATATTATTCGGCCCCCTTGCGTTAATACTTTGTAGCGCCACCTTTTGCTGCGATTACAGCTGCAAGTCGCTTGGGGTATGTCTCTATCAGTTTTGCACATCGAGAGACAGAAATTTTTGCCCATTCTTCCTTGCAAAACAGCTCGAGCTCAGTGAGGTTGGATGGAGAGCGTTTGTGAACAGCAGTTTTCAGCTCTTTCCACAGATTCTCGATGGGATTCAGGTCTGGACTTTGACTTGGCCATTCTAACACCTGGATACGTTTATTTGTGAACCATTCCATTGTAGATTTTGCTTTATGTTTTGGATCATTGTCTTGTTGGAAGATAAATCTCCGTCCCAGTCTCAGGTCTTTTGCAGACTGCAACAGGTTTTCTTCCAGAATGGTCCTGTATTTGGCTCCATCCATCTTCCCATCAATTTTAACCATCTTCCCTGTCCCTGCTGAAGAAAAGCAGGCCCAAACCATGATGCTGCCACCACCATGTTTGACAGTGGGGATGGTGTGTTCAGGGTGATGAGCTGTGTTGCTTTTACGCCAAACATAACGTTTTGCATTGTGGCCAAAAAGTTCGATTTTGGTTTCATCTGACCAGAGCACCTTCTTCCACATGTTTGGTGTGTCTCCCAGGTGACTTTTTATAGATATCTTTGAGAAATGGCTTTCTTCTTGCCACTCTTCCATAAAGGCCAGATTTGTGCAGTGTACGACTGATTGTGTCCTATGGACAGAGTCTCCCACCTCAGCTGTAGATCTCTGCAGTTCATTCAGAGTGATCATGGGCCTCTTGGCTGCATCTCTGATCAGTCTTCTCCTTGTTTGAGCTGAAAGTTTAGAGGGAAGGCCGGGTCTTGGTAGATTTGCAGTGGTCTGATACTCCTTCCATTTCAATATGATCGCTTGCACAGTGCTCCTTGAGATGTTTAAAGCTTGGGAAATCTTTTTGTATCCAAATCCGGCTTTAAACTTCTCCACAACAGTATCTCGGACCTGCCTGGTGTGTTCCTTGGTCTTCATGATGCTCTCTGCGCTTTAAACAGAACTCTGAAACTATCACAGAGCAGGTGCATTTATACGGAGACTTGATTACACACAGGTGGATTCTATTTATCACCATCAGTCATTTAGGTCAACATTGGATCATTCAGAGATCCTCACTGAACTTCTGGAGTGAGTTTGCTGCACTGAAAGTAAAGGGGCTGAATAATATTGCACGCCCCACTTTTTAGTTTTTTATTTCTAAAAAAAGTTTAAAATATCCAATAAATTTCGTTCCACTTCACGATTGTGTCCCACTTGTTGATTCTTCACAAAAAATTACAATTTCATATCGTTATGTTTGAAGCCTGAAATGTGGCAAAAGGTTGAAAAGTTCAAGGGGGCTGAATACTTTTGCAAGGCACTGTATCTATCTATCTATCTATCTATCTATCTATCTATCTATCTATCTATCTATCTATCTAATCTATCTAATCTATCTATCTAATCTATCTATCTATCTATCTATCTATCTATCTATCTATCTATCTATCTAATCTATCTATCTAATCTATCTAATCTATCTAATCTATCTATCTATCTATCTATCTATCTATCTATCTAATCTATCTATCTATCTATCTATCTATCTATCTATCTATCTAATCTATCTATCTATCTATCTATCTATCTATCTATCTATCTATCTATCTATCTAATCTATCTATCTAATCTATCTATCTATCTATCTATCTATCTATCTATCTATCTATCTATCTATCTATCTAATCTATCTATCTAATCTATCTAATCTATCTAATCTATCTATCTATCTATCTATCTATCTATCTATCTAATCTATCTATCTATCTATCTATCTATCTATCTATCTATCTATCTATCTATCTATCTATCTATCTAATCTATCTATCTATCTAATCTATCTATCTAATCTATCTAATCTATCTATCTAATCTATCTATCTATCTATCTATCTATCTATCTATCTATCTATCTATCTATCTATCTAATCTATCTATCTAATCTATCTAATCTATCTATCTATCTATCTATCTATCTATCTAATCTATCTATCTATCTATCTATCTAATCTATCTAATCTATCTATCTATCTATTCTATCTAATCTATCTATCTATCTATCTATCTATCTATCTATCTATCTAATCTATCTATCTATCTATCTATCTATCTATCTATCTATCTATCTATCTATCTATCTATCTATCTATCTATCTATCTATCTATCTATCTATCTATCTATCTATGCCGTGTTCACTACATTTGAAAATAACTTGTTGCATTCATCCGCCATATTTGAAATTTTAGTGAGAAATGTTGTGCCGCACTGAATGCTGGGATTGCCTTCACAGCTAAGGAAGCATCTGATGCTCCTTCGTTATTCAGTCAGATTATCGCTTTGAATTAAGGCACCTTAATAGGCAGCATTTTAAGGAATCTAATAAGTTGAACAGCCTTCTTCTCTGGAGTGTAAGATGACGTAAAATTCATCTATGTAGAGAGATCAGTAGGCTTTCGGACAGACCCACAGTATCTCATAGTAACACAAAGGACCCCGAGTAAAGTCTGTCAGATTCACCAGAAGTCTACTAGTCTCATATGCACTCACATTGCTCTGCACCTTGAAATCTGACAGGCAGGCCATCAACTCATCCAGCTCTCGTGTGGCTGAGGTGGCCGACATGCGACCCTGCTGCTCAGACGGTGCATCCAGGTGACAGGTGTCAGTTTGGAGGCCAGACGGAGTAGGCCTGCTTACAAAAAAATTAATCAACACAAACGATTGCAACATTTGGGTATGATTTAACCATCGGTACATGCAGAAGGAGAGGACAGGGGTACAGCGGAGGGATCTTACGTTGGGGCTGGAATGGAGCTTTCCAACTCGTTCAGCAGGCTCTCCACGGTAGGACGTCCCTCATCGCTGCCTTTGGTTCCATTTCTCTGAGGCTTGCCATTAGAAGTGGGGGTAATGCCAGGGTGGGCGCCATTCTCTTGGATATAGTGCGCAGTACTGGAGGAAGGAAGGGGCGGGGCTGCATCCTCTAAGGGACGACAAATTACAAAGCACTACATGGTCAAACAGAGGAAGCTGCATTGCCTAATAATTAGCATGTTTGTAAGAGTAGCATAAGTACTGTGTATATATAGAGAAAAAATAGCTAAGAAAGAAAAATGATCCATGCGTGTTGACCTTGTATATGTAAAAAACATGCTACAGATGCTTAGAATTTTACATTATTAGCAAGCTACTTTTTGTTTAGGATATTTTGAAAACGCAGACTACAGTGCTAATGCACAACAATAATGTATATGTTGCATATATCTGCTATACTTATGTACTTTATTTATTCTCATTCATTACCCATTTATGTAGCCACTTTAGTCACCTCCATTACTCTGTAAAAATACATTAGTCTATACACTGTACAATCATCATTATCTTCATCATCTGTTTAATATTCTTATATGTCTCCTCATTTTACTTCTGGTCACTTCTGCACTTTAACTGTAATATAATAATGTAATACTTTGTAATATGTAATATGTTGGCTTTGTACTAGTTTACTCTGCACAATGACAATAAGGTTGAATCTAATCTAATCTAATCTAACGGAACAGGCTCAGAATTTGAGCAAAAACTAATGATTTATTTATTAGGACTTTAAAGTCATGTTTTACACTTTGGTTCCATTCATAACAGGAACGGTAGCACGTCTTTGGACTGTCACAGACGCGGTGAGAACATGCTAACTCCACACAGAAAGGACCTGCATCGCCCCACCTGATAATGAAACCCAGGACCTTCTTGCTGTAAGGTGACAGTGTTACCCACTGTGCCACCCATGCAAAAAAAAAAACTGAGCCTCTCTAATGTTTTAATGTATGCAGTTTTAAAGGCCAACAAATGGACCCTTTTAAAAAAAAAATTATGTTTATTCTACAATTTTGTTAATAAAATGTAGGTTGTTGTTTGTTTTTATAACCCCATGTTGTCATATCTATGACATTCACATCAGGAATCAGTGTTTTATGCTAGTTTTATTTGTTTTGTATTATATATATATATATGTATTCAGTTTTATATTATTAAAGAAATTGAGAATTATTTCTGAATTATCTTCGGTTTTGGGCATATGTAGTTTTTGTCCTTCACTGTAGTATTTTGGGCATTCAATCAGGATGTGCTTTATGGCAGTGGTCCCCAACCACCGGGCGGGTCATTTATTATCGGGCCGCACAGAAAGAATAAATAATTGTAGATCGCTACATCAGCAATGAAAACACTGCTTCCATTTCCAACACACGGGTGTTTATCGTCTCATATCACCCCCAGGTGGAAGCAGCGTCTTTAACTATTAAGCAAAAATTATTCTGTTTTAAATCCTCCCGCCCCCGCCGGTCTGAAATTATATCTTACATGAAACTGGTCCACGGTGCAAAAAAGGTTGGGGACCACTGCTTTATGGTGTGTAAAATGTTGGTTATTAAGACGTATTAAGATGTTATTTAATTAGGTCAAAATAAGGTGCATTAATTCATGACCATTTTGTTTTCATTTGTGCATTAAACAAACAAATAAATGATTCCCTTTTGGCTGCTCTAGTTAGGGGTCAAAACTGTGAATAATTTGTCCACGTTTAATTTGGAGCGGTTTCCATCCCCCGCCAATTCATTCGGGCTTGAGACCGACACTAAGGGTGCACTGATATGTGTCTCCTCAATAGGTAGGTTCATGTAACACCACCACACACTGCAATATCTATGAGCCCAGCCTGGGATTCAAACCTCCGGCACTCAGGCATTGCCATTCCCAGCTGCATGGCTTTTTAACACAGAGTTATTAGGGCTTCGATCAAAGTTCACACATTAGTAAGAAATGAGTCAGTTCATCTTAGGTGGACATAACTGTACAGATAGAAAGGTTTTATACCAGTGCTTGGGAAGGAAGGTGTGTTTTGCTGGACAGCATTGAGTTCCAGTAGTAGGCGGTCCAGCTCAGACAGGTTGCTGCCCAGTGCAGAGCTCATGGCTGTTGCGGAGGACTGTGACGTCTTGGGCTTGTTGGGAAAGCTGAAAACACATTTGGAGAAAGGTCAGGTTTCTGCACTGTAAACAATGTAGGGATGTGTGTTTATATCTCTGTAACAGTTCAAACACTCAACACTGAAACAATGTGTTTGAGGAAAGGAAAAAAAACACTCCGATTCAGTAAGTCTAACACTGAGCTTTTACTTGCTGTTAATTATACATCTCTAAGATAGTCACCACATGTTACCTGCTTTCATTTAGCGTACGGTTTGTGCTCATGTCCTGAAACAAATGTGAGCTGTGCACAAGCTGCAGTTCCCACGTTTATAGTGGAGGAACTAAACTGCAGTAAAAACACAACTATCACCAGCGGCCTAAATCAACTTTAACGGACTCACACTTAATATCCAACTGAACAAATTGGACATTATTTACTGTGGGGATTATACACGGCATGAATCCCAGCATTAAACAGCATGATAATTTTTATTATTCCATACTAAATACAAAGTCAAATCAGTTAAGATACCACTGGTGATGTACTACTTTGACATAGTAGTAAGTACAGTAGTATGCAGTTCAGGACTAAGTCTTTGCCTAGACATTATGTGGAATGTGTGCCCCAACATTAACACCCATAACCAATTAGGCACCTGGGTTATATTTTAAATGTAAACCTCCTGAAGACGCAACAGCTCCAACAAGCTAATCAACCTGACTGTCCGAGTACAGTGGTAACAGGTTTTACTAACAGGGTTAGTACACACATTTGTACATAATATGTATCTACTCTCTGTGCACTGTGCAAAATCACAACGTTTGGCTAGTTTCTTTGGGTGGCACGGTGGTTAAGCGGGTAGCACTGTCGTCTCACAGCAAGAAGGTCCTGAGTTCGATCCCCAGGTGGGGTTGTATCGGGTCCTTTCTGTGTGGAGTTTGCATGTTCTCCCCATGTCCATGTGGGTTTAATCCGGGTGCTCCAGTTTCCTCCCACAGTCCAAAGACACGAAAGTGAGGTGAATTAGAGATACAAAATTGTCCATGACTGTGTTCGATATAACCTTGTGAACTGATGAATCTTGTGTATTGAGTGACTATTTGTCATAAATGTAACCAAAGTGTAAAACATGACGTTAAAATCCTAGTGAACAAACAAACATTTTGTTTGTAGCTGTTCATGCACCCACCTTTAATACACAATGAAAATAAAGAGTCCATAACTGACCTGTAGACGTGGTCCTCTTCAGTATGAGATAGTGGGGGACTACTGCGGTCTCTAGACAAGGTACTTTTCTGTGCTGATCCAATAGACTGAGGCAAGTAAAGAAAATACAATGAAAGATCAATACAAAAAGTACAGGTGTGTTTATGCAATGCAATCACCTGCATTTATAACAGTTATCATTCAGTTTAACTGGAAGAAAAGCTATTTAAAAATGGATTAAAAAATTTAATTACAAATGCTGTTCATGCTGATCATTTAGGAACCCTAAGTTACATCCTACCACAAACAGACTAACCTTAATCATAATATTTGATTCATGCAATATAAAGAAGCTTAATTTCTGAATTCTGAAAAAGTCAAATTAATGTAAGATAATGCATCCAAACACAATAAAACAATGAATGTTTTTATAAAACAAAACTGAATATAAAAAGAATGGCACAGTGGGTAGCAAAGTCGCCCACAGCTTAAAGGGCCTGGGTGTAATTCCCTGTGGAACAGTTGGATTGTTATTTGGATTTTAAAACCATATTTAACACATACTTGTGTCATTTTATGGCATGATTGGTATTATGTTTGTGTGTCTTTATATTTTGGATCATACAGCTGGAGATACAGAAGTAATTAGTCCCTTTTACAATTTAGTTATTGCACATTTTAAGATCTTACAAGAAAAACAAATCATGAAAAGGAGCTCTGCAAAAATCATCAAGATCAGGAATATCACTTAGAGCCATTTCTAAGCAACCTCCAGTCCCAAACAATTGTAAATACTTACAGGTACATGAAATAGAGTGGAATGAATCCCCAAACTGTTACTTTATGCCAAGGGGAAATCTAACCATTTAAGACAAATCTAATCCCAGAGCAATCACAAACCATGTTGAGAATCCTCAACAGTTACATTGAGATGATGAGTTATGTTAGTTTGTCTGGAGTTAAGACTGAATTGTTCACTGCTTGCATCACTTGGGACTGGATTTTTCATTAGATGAATCTGCCTGTCCAGTCATCATGGCAAACGTCTTATGACTCTTGTGCAGAGGTTTAATTCTGATCTACCCTGGTGTTCACTGAGTCTCCTTTCCAGGGGATTGCAGGTTTTTTGTTTGGGTTTTAACACCATGGTTACCTTGGGATTATATTCAGGGCAGGACGTGTTAGTCTTTGCGATTGTGTGAGTGTGTCAATCTGCTGTGGGTAATACTGCATCTAGAGAAAACAACTTAAACTATCTGGTTTTGTTGTCCTGTTTTGGTTTGGATATGAATAGTGGGACATATTTCATATGATTTATTTCCGGCTTTTGGTATGCCATTCTGTTTGCCATCTCTCTTTATATGTAGGGGTGTTCAGTATCTTAATGTCCAGTGGAAGGTCTTTATGGAACACTTGTTGTGTATTTGGGCCTTTTCCTGCCATTTCCAGGGATGTCCCAGGACAAAGTTTTGTTAGTCAGTGTTTGTATTTTGTCCAGCACATTTTTATTATAACTGGGTTAAACTGCTGGAGATCCAGGCTGACGGAAGTGCAATAAAAGCTCACACCAAACATCAAGTCTCAAATGTTCTCCTTGGCCATATTGAGATTAACAGAGGATCAGCCAGAGTTCGAGTCAGAAATATGACACTGACGTTAATTATTAGTGGTTCTGGGTGACGGATGTTACTGAGTTGATGTTAATTATACTCCTCCACATCTACCTATCAATCTACACTGATCAGCCATAACATTAAATGCACCTCCTTGTTTCTACACTCACTGTCCATTTTATCAGCTCCACTTACCATATAGAAGCACTTTGTAGTTCTACAATTACTGACTGTAGTCCATCTGTTTCTCTGCATATTTTTTTTAGCCCGCTTTCATGCAGTTCTTCAATGGTCAGGAGCACCACAGAGCAGGTATTATTTAGGTGGTGGATCATTCTCAGCACTGCAGTGACACTGACATGGTGGTGGTGTGTTAGTGTGTGTTGAGCTGGTATGAGTGGATCAGACACAGCAGCACTGATGGAGTTTCTAAATACCACGTCCAATCAATGTCCACTTAGACACTCCTACCTAGTTGGTCCACCTTGTAGATGTAAAATCAGAGACGATCGCTCATCTATTGCTGCTGTTTGAGTTGGTCATCTTCTAGACCTCAGTGGTCACAGGACGCTGCCCACGGGTCGCTGTTGGCTGGATATATTTTTGGTTGGTGGACTATTCACAGTCCAGCAGTGACAGTGAGGTGTTTAAAAACTCCAGCAGCGCTGCTGTGTCTGATCCACTCATACCAGCACAACACACACTAACACACCACCACCATGTCAGTGTCACTGCAGTGCTGAGAATGATCCACCACCTAAATAATACCTACTCTGTGGTGGTCCTGTGAGAGTCCTGACCATTGAAGAACAGCATGAAAGGGGGCTAACAAAGCATGCAGAGAAACAGATGGACTACAGTCAGTAATTGTAGAACTACAAAGTGCTTCTATATGGTAAGTGGAGCTGATAAAATGGACAGTGTGTGTAGAAACAAGGAGGTGGTTTTAATGTTATGGCTGATCGGTGTATCTATTTTTTTATAAAATGCATTCTTGTGTGTGTGTGTGTGTGTGTGTGTGTGTGTGTGTGTATACACGGGCCCTAAGTACTACGTAACTGCGTCTAGCAAACAAAAGCCCAGCTGAGCAATTCTAGATGATGACAGTAACAACCAAACAATAATCACACACAGCTTATTCATCAGGTCTTGACCAACTAGGTACAAAACAGGTAAGAACCTGGGACGAGATCACTTAGTTAAATGGCTGATTTTGTAATGTCTGTGGCAAAAGTACAAGAATTATGAGGTATGCTTCACGCCTCTGCCACTACATGTACGGTCATGAGAAGTATGTAAGAGGTTCTGAGGCAGCAACACAGCAGAAAAACGATATTTATGTACCCAATAGGTTTACTCAACGGATAAAGCTGTACATTTGGTCATTAAAATCTGTATAGAGAGTGAGAGCTCAGTGGTCAATACTGGACTAATACTGCCTGGACAGAAAGTTGCTGGTTTAAGCCCCATCACTGCCATGTTTGTTTGTTTGTTTGGATTTTAACCATGTTTTTACACTTTGGTTACATTCATAACAGGAACGGTACTTACTCACTACACAAGATTCATCAGTTCAAGTTTATATCAAACACAGTCATGGACAATTTAGTTTCTCCAGTTCACCTCACTTGCACGTCTTTGGACTGTGGGAGGAAACCGGAGCACCCGGAGTAAACCCATGCAGACATGGGGAGAACATGCAAACTCCACACAGAAAGGACCCGGACCGCCCGACCTGGGGATCAAACCGAGGACCTTCTTGCAGTGAGGCGACAGTGCTACTCACTTAGCCACCGTGCAGCCCACTGCCATGTATTCACCCTTAACATTTAATTGAATGCGTTACAGTCAGTCACAGTTCTAAGCTGCTTTGTATGAAACTGTCTGCATAATGCTGTAAATGTACATGTATGTTCTAGGGAAGAAACAAAACAATGGAGACTTGTGGAGATTATTTAATAATATAAATTATATAATAAGTTCTACTTTTAAACCTTCATCTAACTGTGAGTTATTGTTATGTATTTGCAATACTTTTGTTTTTAAAATCAGATGTTCTTTAATAGCAAACAAATGACATATTACAAAAAGCACTACTCCCATTCCTACGGACATGCTACATCCTGTGTACATAACTGAGAGCATAATGATAAAACAAGTGCCGGCAAGTTTTAAGGCATTCCAAAAAAATCTGCAATGTTGTTTAAAAAAAATTAACTGAGGAAAAAATTATATAACACAAATAAAAACACAACACAAACTGATAAACACAATTAAGTTATCCAATATGCATTATTTAGTAGGGCAGTGGTAACCTAGAGGTTAAGATAACGGACTAGTGATCAGAAGGTTGCTGGTTCAAGTCACTGCCAAGTTGTCACCGTTGGGCCTTTAAGCAAAGCAATCAACCCTCGACTGCTTGCACCGTAATTAGGGCTTTGGCGGTATATCGCGAATATTGATATATTCAATATTACTTTTTACACTATATATCGAGTATGTCAAGGACACACAGGTTACCATTTGAGAACGTTTAAAACAGCACAAAAGCACTGTTCAGCACACTGCATGAGCGGGTGGGCACGTGAACGCACTCATGCAATCTGCATCACTGTCCGAAACGACTCTTTTCAAACGAATTATTAATTGGAATCGAATTAGGGAGCTGTGCTCTTATCTATGGAAAAGATTCATTTGTTTTGCTCACACAAATGATTCAGTTCATTTTGTTCGAAGTAAAACGGACAGCATAAATGTGATTGTGAGATTCTGCTGGTTTGTTTGATATAAATATTGTCAATACGAATACAAATACAGCCTGTAATAGTACAAAATAAAAACACAAATGAATCAGTTCATTTGTGAAAGAGATTCATTCATGGTTCAAGCCTTAAAAACAGCTGTATAAACCAATCAGATCTTCCAAATTCAGATTTTGGGCAGAATTTCAATTTCTCTCTTGATTGCTTGTAAAGGCATAAGTGTCAGTTTAGAGTTTAGTGAACAAATTACCAGTTTCAGCTTTTTACCGGGAAAGCCGAGAGAATAAATAATCTAAGACGGTGTTTATTAGTTTGGTGGACAAACACAGTTAAAATGGATTTATATATTCTGGAAATATTCTGGAAACATATAAGGTGGCCTTCAGGAAGAAAAACAAGTTGATTTTGTCCCTAATGGAACAACACACAGATATAAATTTGAAAGAAGAAGAAGGTAAGCTGCGGTTATGATTTTATACTGCTGTGTGGTTGATCTGGGTTGCGGTGCTGTTGGTTAACGCGCGCTTTCATTTTGCCATGATAGCAAAGCATTATCACATATTGAACTTTTTCGGGATTTTTTTGATGCTTATTTATTTGAAGTACAACGGATAGCATAAATATAATTGTGAGATTCTGCTGGTTTGTTTGATATAAATGTTGTCAATATAAATACAAATACAGCCTGTAATAATACAAAATATAAACACTGTAATTCTGTCAGCATTTATCAGAACTACAATGTTTTGTGTCTTTAAGAGAACTTTTAAACCAAATAAGCTAAAATACGGGCAGTGGCCTGCCATTGTACTTTAAGTTTACATTATATCGTATCGTATTATTATATCGAGATATGAGTTTTTTTAGTCATATCGCCCAGCCCTAACTGTAATTGGTCAAAATGTAAGAAGCAACTGCTAAATACCACACATGTAAATGCAAATGTTAATTTAATTCATGTTTTAGTAAGTTTTATTTGTAAAAGCCTTAAACCAGTAGTACTCTTTAATAAAAACATCAAAAAAGGATGGTGAAACAAATGGGACAATCATAACCTGTTGTGAGGAGTGGTGCGAGTCGGCTCGGTTATAGAGCGATCCGTTCAGAGCCTCGGTAGATGGCGGAGGGGGCAGTGGAGGAGGGGCAGTGCCATCCTGGACCAGGTTTCCACTGCTGGGCAAGGAGTATGGAGTCTCGTCGGGGAGAAACACTGGACACTTGGAAATATAAGCGGTCGATGACTCCAAGTCTGCCAGTAGTGCGTCTGCAAAAAAAATATTATAAATAAATAATAATGCCATGAATCAATGAGAGCAGGCTAAATGAAAGCACAAGCTGGAAAACGTCAGTGTATCTAAGGCCTCATCGCATACACATACGTGTGCCAACAAAGGAGACTCTTGATTATGCTGATTCATGACTTGTATAATGGTAGCTCTTACGAGGGTCTCTGGTCTATACGGTAATATTAAATTGGGACCAACTGGGCTAATAAAAATACATTGCTAGATTAATGACCAAACGAGGTGAATTGAGAAGCGTGCGCGGGTTTTTACTGATTAATTCATCTATTAGGAGATGAGGGTTTATATAATACACCTTTATAGAGTAGAATGCCTTCACATTTATATTAAAGTAAAATGCCTTTACTTGTATATCTGTTGGTGCATGCTCAATAATCCAGGTACACAAATCCACAAAGTTGAATCAGTTCATCTGGACACAAGTTTGTTGTAGAGATACGTTTCGTCACTCAATCCGAATGACTTCGTCAGTCTGAGCTGGTGGTGAATACACTCTGTTTCATTTGCTTTCAAACCCCAGAACACGCTACGCCAGAAATTAGTTCACCCTAAGGACCGGGTTCCTCGACACAAACAGAGTAACGTAGTGTATGCTGTTAGGTGCCGGGAGGATTGTCGGGAACTGTACATCGGGGAAACTAAACAGCCACTGGCGAAACGGATGGCCCAACATAGATCAACCTCTTCTGGCCAGGACTCTGCGGTTTCCACCCACCTGCAAGCCAGCGGCCACTCATTTAATGATGAAGATGTGCAGATCCTTGACAAGGAGGAACGCTGGTTTGAACGTGGAGTCAAAGAGGCCATTTACGTGAAGAGGGAACGACCATCTCTGAACCGGGGAGGGGGCCTGAGAGTACATCTCTCACCATCGTACAACGCCGTAATAGGAGCTTTACCCCAATCATGTGTGAAAGACACACATGACCATTGTAATTAATGCTCATTGTGAATTGCATATGGACCTGATCACCGGTTCCATTGTTATGCAATGGGCGGTGATCGGTTGTTATGCAAATCAACTGCATATAAGGTTGGGGTGTTCAACACCAGCTCAGACTGAAGAAGTCATTCGGATTGAGTGACGAAACATATCTCTACAACAAACTTGTGTCCAGATGAACTGATTCAACTTTGTGGACTTTACTTGTATATTTTAAACATATACAAGTGTATAGTACAATAAAAAATTCTCTCATATCTGGGGACAGTTTCTTTGTTTATTAGAATTTTAACGTCATGTTTTACACTTTGGTTACATTCATGACAGGAACGGTAGTTACTCATTACACAAGATTCATCAGTTCACAAGAAACCCACACAGACACGGGGAGAACATGCAAACCACACAGAAAGGACCCGGACCGCCCCACCTGGGGATCGAACCCAGGACCTTCTTGCAGTGGGGGGACAGTGCTACCCACTAAGCCACAGTGCCGCCCATATCTGGGGTCAGGGCGCAGGATCAGCCACTGTACTGAGCCCCCAGAACAGACAGGGTTAAGGGCCTTGCTCAAGAGCCCATCAGTGGCTGCATGGCAGAGCTGGGCTTCAAACTCTCAACCTTGTGATTGATAGCTCAAAGCCCTACCCACTGTCCACTTATCTTGTTTTACACATCAGTTCTTTCAGACATGGAGTTCACTTCCAAAGCTGTGGTTTTAAGCAGTTTTGTTTGTGAATACAAATCATACAATTTGGGGGAAACCCTTCACTTTTTCAGTAAATTAAACATAAATTTACACCGATTAGGCATAACATTATGACCACCTTCCTAATATTGTGTTGTTTCCCCTGAAGGTGTGCTGTGGTATCTGGCACCAAGATGTTAGCAGCAGATCCGTTAACTCCTGTAAGCTGCGAGGTGGGGCCTCCATGGATTGGACTTGTTTGTCCAGTACATCCCACAGATGCTCGATTGGATTAAGATCTGGGTAATTTGGAGGCCTCAAACTCGTAGTTGTGCTCCTCAAACCGTTCCTGATTTTTGCTTTGTGGCAGGGCGCATCATCCTGTTGAAATAGGTCACAGCCATCAGGTAATTTCCATGAAAGGGTGAACATGGTCTGCAACAACGCTTAGGTAGGTGGTACGTATCAAAGTAACATCCACATGGATGGCAGGACCTGAGGTTTCCCAGCAGAACGTTGCCCAAAGCATCACACTGCCTTCACCAGCTTGCCTTCTTCCCATAGTGCATCCTGGTGCCATGTGTTCCCCAGGTAAGCGACGCACACACACCCGGCCATCCACATGATGTGAAAGACAACATGATTCATCAGACCAGGCCACCTTCTTCCATTGTTCCGTGGTCCAGTTCCACTGCTCACGTGCCCATTGTCTGCACTTTCGGCGGTGGACAGGGGTCAGCATGGTGCTCTGACCGGTCTGCGGCTGTGCAGCCCCATATGCAACAAACTATGATGCTCTGTGTATTCTGACACCTTTCTATCAGAACCATCATGAACTTCTTCAGCAGTTTGAGCTACAGTAGCTCGTTTGTTGGATCTGACCACACAGGCCAGCCTTCACTCCCCACGTGCATCAATATTCTTTGGCCGCCCATGACCCTGTCGCCAGTTTACCACTGTTCCTTCCTTGGACCAGTTTTGATAGATACTGACCACTGCAGACCAGGAACACCCCACAAGATCTGCAGTTTTGGAGATGCTCTGACCCAGTCGTCTAGCCATCACAATTTGGCCCTTGTAAAACTCGCTCAAATCCTCACGCTCGCCCATTTTTCCTGCTTCTAACATCAACTTTGAGGATAAAATGTTCACTCGCTGCCTAATATATCCCCACCACTAACAGGTGCCGTGATGAAGAGATAATCAGTGTTATTCACTTCACCTGTCAGTGGTCATAATGTTATGTCTGGTTGGTGTATAATTAGCAACATTATTTCCTGTGCAGGCCTGCAGGTCTGTAGTTACAGGACAGTTATTATATGAGAATGGGTCTATACAACATGCAGGATGCCCATTATTATTTACATTTTATTAACATGTTAAAAAAAGCCACATAGACACCCACAATTTATACCATCACTTCCTTTGTGATGTGTTACAGATGTGTCAGAAGTGTCACAGTAACCAAACCATTTAGATTTTAACTTCATCTTAAAAACAAATGAGCATCATTAACTTGTCACCAACCTAATAATCGGCGGTAAATATAATATCTACACACTGAACGACGGGAGCTTAAAATAAAACTCGACTAAAACAGTAAAAGGATGATTCTCTTTCCCCCGGAGAGTATGTCTCACTTAACAGCTCCAGTGTCTCACACCACTAACGCAGCCAAATATAGTACACATAAAACACTTCAACTGTGAACGGGGACTAAACCACATCCACAGAAAATGAGCACACGCTAAGACAATACGAATCATTACAGGGGGGCAAAGGGTCTGTTTAATTTATTTATAATTTTTTTTAATGGCATTAGCACTGATGCACATTCTTTTAAGACATATTAAATATAAGTGGTGTGCAGTGCTCACATGTTATTGTTTAAACATGTCCAAAACCACTGGGTGAAAGAAACAGGAAACAAGCTCAGGAAACTGTCGACTGTTTTAGTCACTATAGAACATTTAATGATGCAATATTATTATAATACTACATACAGGTAGGTCAGGCTCTCAGGGTCTATAACGACTAATAGAACAAACTCTTGACACCATCTTCACAAGACAAGTTGTATTACCAAACCATAATCTGATCCATACCTGGGAGACCTGTAACATCAGACCTCAGTTATTGGATCAAATAACACAAACCTTATTATAGAGGTTGATTCGGCTACTGGGCACCAAAGCAGTCAAAATTAAATGCAGTAGTTATATATGTTCACACAAAATTTGAAATGATATTATATAAATATCTATATTCTCAGGAAACCCAGGAGCAAATTATGTTAGCTCGTTATAGCTGGGATCCAGGGTTCGAATCCACATTCTACATTCTGAACTGGTTCTGCTCATGTTTCATCATGTTTATGTTCAGTGTTTTACATTACTGCCACTTCCACTACATTACTGCATTTTTATTTAATAAAGCTTACAGACTAGCTGATACTGAAACTCTGAAGCGTTTTGAGTTTTAATGGGACGCTATAGGCTTGTCAGTTATGGGTCAATTAAAAGTAATTAACAAGAAAGTAATTTAGCAAAATCTGCAGCTTTGGGTTGCATGGATGATACTTTCCACAGTACATTGTTAAGAGGAAGACACACCAATCAGGTAGAAAAATAAATAATACACACAATAATGTGTATACTCTCCATCATCATCATCAGATCTACCTAAAATTTGTTGCTCCTTTTGACAGAAAATTACGGGGATTAAGTATATAACCTTTGAAACTAAAAATAAGTAACTCATGCACAACCAGCGGCACAAAAATCTGCACGTGTGTCAGTATAAGAATAACAGACCTGACTTATTACAGATTGCAGTGTGTTTGGGGTTTTTTATTGTTCTGTCACCGTTTCCCAAAGCTGCAATATTAAATGCTGCATTCGTTGCCATTCATATTCCATCAAGAGACTGATTTCTACTATTTTTAACTTCTTTGGTTAGGATCTTTGGCACAGACTACAAGAGGTTTATTTACACATATAGCACCTCACAGCAGCGTAATGCATTGCTAACTGGAGATTAAAACTCCAACAGCATGATAATTAGCTTTTTAGTGACAACATTTTAGCGTCAACATTTTTAACCATTTTTCTGACAAAAAAAAAACAGGTAGGAAATATTAACTGATCGATATGGTCCAAGTTAGTTTAACATTATTACTGTTTGTCTGTAGCAAGGAGGAAAGGTGAGGAAGAGAGTTTTAATGCCCAAAATTGCAAATGATGCCTGAGATTGAATTCATTTATGTTTAATAAAAAAGCATTTTAATTATAACTGTTATGTTGCCAGTTTTATGAATTTGTGGTGCATGGACACATTATCTCCTACTAATTTTTAATAATGTCCTTCTATCTTTCATGCTTTTACATACTTAATGCTGTTTAATTATAACTTAATTATAACTGTTATATTACTGTTTACTTATAACACAAATACTTTAGTTTCCTTTTGTAACTATTACTTATTTGTTAGGATTTTAACATCATGTTCTTCACACTTTGGTAACATTCATGACAGGAACGGTAGTTACTCATTACACAAGGTTTATCAGTTAAAGTTTTATGTCAAACACAGTCATAAGTAATTTAAGTCTTTGGACTGTGGGAGGAAACCGGAGCCCCGGAGGAAACCCACACAGACACGTGGAGAACATGCAAACTCCACACAGAAGGGACACAGACCACTCTGCTACCCACTGAGACACCGTGCCAACCCGTTTGTAACTATTATTAACTTAACTAATACTAACGCTAATAATATAAAAATATATGTATATGTATATAAGGTACTAAAGCTGAATAAATTAATGGAACATCTTGAAGTGTTTAGACTTTTAGTCCTTTTTTACCTCTTACATTAAGCTTTACGTGATACTATCACTAAAAAAAATAAGTATTTAACAGGCAGGTTATTCACTGGAACAACCTGGGACTGTAAAACCAGCCAGCACTGGATATTTATGTATGTACATCTCATCTTGTCTGTATTACAGCAATGATCACTTATAGCATAATGAAATACTGTCTAAGTTTTACACTACACTATGGACATGTGTATGGACGGCATTGCAAGCCAGAGAGAAAATGAATGCAGCCCTGTTGCCATGTTTGTCAGCGCTGTCTGCTAGAGTTCTGAAGGTAAACGTCCTTGTCAGGTAGCCTAATCCAATAACAATGGGAGCGCCTGTCAACACACACATGACACAACTACAGGACAGACATTATGTCACTGGGCAGACTCTACATGGTCGGTTGTTTGGTCAGTCAGAACATGTGCAGTGCTGATAAAATGGGTGTGTGTGCTAGATAACAAAGCAAACAATTCAGTTACGAGCTATTATTAATACAGGAAATAAAACGTAGAGTCAATTACATGCAGACTGTTGGTTAAAAAAACGTTTTTTTTTGCCTTTTGGAAAGAATTATGCTCGTCCAACCACCTTCTATCCTATATGCTTCACTATCCACTCTGCCACTTGCTCCTGGTTGTCAATAATAGCATGTAGCCTCCACATACCATACTGGGGAAAGAAAATATTCTGACTTGGTGACGGACCGGTGGCCAAAGTCTGTCACAGTCCAGGTTTATATGACAGCTAACCTGGGCCTCGGACATATGAGCCCGTACCACAGTCAAAGTTTACGAGCGCAAATACCGAAGCACCAGATATGAACTCCTGGCCCATATCGGGAGGTATGGTAGCAGAAATTAAAGATGAGTAGGTCTGTATAGCGAGTAAACACCTGAGAAGTTGTACTTTGAAACCATAAAGCGGCAAGTTTATGATGTGTACTATGATGTGTGCGTATTCCTTTCACCGAATCGTATAGGTGTGTTTTAAAAGACTGATTTACCAGTTAAAACTGACACGGATTAAGTGCTAGTTAAGAGCAAAGGTCTGGTTCAAGCTCTAATTAGAGACGTTATGAAAACAGGTTATATTTAAACTACTCACACGTCATATACTTTAGAACATTACAATCCAAGCTGATTATAATTGTATAAATATTATAAACATCTATAAACTGCTGAGAACAGGTGGTTATCCAGTCTCGGAGGTGCACCTTCAGTCCAATGAAACTACAAAACAGTTAGCTTTAAATAAGAAGAGGTCAGAAATCAGTACTTACAGTGTTGGGTGTGTACTTCTCAAATATATTCCGATCTCCTATCCACACCTGAGTGTGTCCCTGACCCGGAGAAGGGAGTGTAAAGAGTGAACAGTGTGTGTGAAAGAGAATGTTGTGCAGTGGGAGGGACAATGATGCCAGTGGCCATTAACCCACTCTTGACCAATATAGTAAATATATCCACACACTATTTCTCTTTGTGTTCTCGCCCCTGCTAATTCACTTATCCAGAATAACTTATAATTATATTCTTTTAATAACACGACACATTAAAGCATAAGGTTCGGATGAATTTAGTCTTGCGAGACTAAAATAGGCCATTTTTTCAGGTAACCTGAGCCACATGCTCTTTAAATACAGACAGTAGATGTGTCACTGGTGTGTAAGAATAATAACATACTTATGCCATATCCGAAGCTGGCTATGTTTAACCTACCCATTGAACCACATGAGAGCGCACAGCCTGGCTATTTAAAGTTGAAGGATCAGTGTGCAAGTCGGCGTAAACGTGCTGAAAATACACATCGCAGCCGAGCTCATTCTGTCCCGCTGTTAAAAGCAGACATGCCCCGGCTGCACCGCGCTCATGCCTTTTCTCTGCGTCAGTTTCCTGATTCTATGTCAGTGCCCTGAAGGGATGATTAATTATTACATGCTTCGATCAAGTCTCCACAGAGACACAAAGCAAGATTAGGAAACCATGAGCAAGGATTTAAAACCTTAGATTAGGAAACCATGAGCAAGGATTTAAAACCTTAGATTAGGAAACCATGAGCAAGGATTTAAAACCTTAAGTATCAAACTAAAACTTAAATACAGGCAGTTGTAGCCTAGCGGTTAAGGTACTGAACTAGTAAACAGAAGGTTGCTGGTTCAAACCCTACCACTCCCAGGTTGCCACTGCTGGGCCTTGAGCAAGGCCCTTAACCCACAATTGCTTGGACTGTATACTGCAAGTCGCTTTGGATAAAAGCATCTGCTAAATGTCAAAAATGTAAATGTAATGTAGATGTAAATACGTCCTTTTTCTGCCAGTTTTAGTAAAAGAAACTATTTATAGTCAATACAACCGCATATGTCTGTTTTACACACACAAACACACACTTTTCTGATCTGGAAATCTGATTAGGTTCACCCAAACACACACAACATGATGGAAAAGCTACAACAAACATCATCATGCATGCAACAACTCCTGTCAGGCAAGAACTTGCTGTTTATGTCAAATTCTGACCCCACCATCTGTATGGGGCAACATAATTCAAGAATCCTCAGACACCAGCCAATGTTTTACTGAGCTTGTACTCACTGTAGCCTCAGATTTCGGTTCCTATAGACCAGTGTTTTCTTCGGATGTTAAAGACCATGCACTTTAAGTTTGGCAGAGTTGAAAACCCTATGCTGCTAACTGTATATCAGAAAATCTTTCTTTTTTACCTCACTTATCATTTACTCAGTACCATGTACTGGCCAACACTACTCCTGTCTTTGGTCTCATCCCCCTCAGTTTCTTTAGATTAAAAAGAATCTCATATCACTGTTAGTTATTAACCGTTTATTCAAGACTAACATTTAGAAGATTTAGAAGATGCTCTTATTCAGAGCGACTTACAGAAGTAATTTCTCACTAAACACTTCATGACTCTAGAACAATTAGACAACAGTCTGTGAACACCACTCAATTGATATCATGTTAGAACAAAGTTAGGGGTAGAAGAACTAGGGATGTCCCGATCAGGTTTTTTTGTTCCCAATCCCGATCATTAATTTTGATCCCGATCTGATACAGTCTCAAACCGATACTTGTATTTTCTAGATATTGTCTAGATAAGAACTGGATAATACTGTTCACACAGTGCACACTTCAAGTACATTACAGTTATTCAAATTAATCCAGTGTATATGTTTAACAACTGAATAGCTCTGCAGTGCTGTAGGAAAAAAAACTGTAAACAAAATAAAAGTAAACAAACTTAGTGCAGCATTGTAGTAGTAACACTAGAACACTCAAAATAAAGTGAAGGTTCTTTTTGAGGAAAATCAGCGTCTCTGCCGTGTTAGCGGACAGCCGGTTCCTCTTTTCATCACATAATAATAAACTCGCTGTATTCGACTGAGTGTTTATTTTTTAGGTGCCGTATCAAATTGGTAGTAATTGTAGATCGTTTGGTTAAATGATATCTGGTTTGTTTCTTATGAGCCACCGTACTTGTATGCGTGTTGTAACTGTAACAAACTTTTCTGTGGTTGTATTGTGACAATGGTTTGATGGACGTTTCTACGCGAAGTGAGTGTGTTTTGACCCTTTGGGGCTTCCAAAGTGCATGGAATAGCGTGCTTGGCTAACGCGATGACACTAGCTGTCCGCTATTCGGTACAGTAACAGAAGAAGTTAATAAAGTGTTATGCTCCCGACAATTTGTGAATATACCGTGTATTTATTTCTTTATTAAGCAAGTGCATCACTACGTTGTTTTGTAAACTCACACACCATATAAATAGTAAAATTCTACAGTAATGAACGCAGCTCTGCTACCACCGCCTCGTAAAACGCTCGCATTGCAGACATTACACTTCACTGTTGGACTTGTTTCACTTTCCAATGTAAAGTATTTCCACACAGCGGACATGCTGACGTAAAACAAAGGATCGGGCTTAGGATGGGCCTTAGTAAAGCCGATACCGATCAGTTAAAAAATGCCTTGATCGGCCCCGATTCCGATCTTTGAGATCCCTAAGAAGAACATTTGTTTTTGGAAAGGTAGATAGATTAGTCAGTGCGGGGCTAACACAGGAATTTTCAGGAATTATATTTAGTAAGATAAATAGAGAACTGAGATGACCGAAATGAAGTGTGTAGAACTAAAATAGTAAGGCCCATGTGTCAGACAGAAACAGCCTTCAGATGTGCACAAACTATAATGTATTAAATATGAGACATTTTTAGAACATCGATGCCATTATTACAGCAAAACTCTCAAACAAACTTCCTGTAGCACAAGGTGACACTTTTGGCTTTCCAGCTGCGGTAAACTACAATCATGAGGTGTTAGGAGGCCAAAGTTAAACAACAGAAGTTTCTACACCATTAAGCCTATTTAACTCAATATTTACACTTCACATTTAAATGATAAAAGAACCTACATTTATCAAATATTTATTTTTATTTCTGAGTAATATGTGCTTGAATAATTCAGTCATTACTTAAGTTGAGACAGAGGCAAAATTATAGTGAAAAGTTTATATATGTACAGTAGATTCCTGTATTGAGAAATGTGTTTCAAACTGATTGGCAATTCTCTCATGATGTTTGTGCAAGCGATGATAAATCATGGCTCACCACTTTGTACCAGTCTTTAGTGGACCCTCCTTTTATACCCAGTCATGATTCCCTCACCTGATACCGCCTGTTATTCACCTGCTAACTGTGGAATGTTTTAAACAATATAATTTGAATGTTACGTAAACTTTTGACTTTTATTTTGATGCTGCACCAACTTCTTTGAAGTGTGTTACAGCAATCACATTCTACATTTATTTATACTTACAGAATACAACAGAGCAGATCATTGAAAACACTGATAAAACTGCTATTAAAACCGCACTGCGTCAATGGCAATTTTACCCAAATCTTTTTTTCAGTAAACGTGTTTAACATTTACATTTTTAGCATTTAGTTAGTTTGTTTGTTTATTAGGATTTTAACGTCATGTTTTACATTTTGGTTACATTCATGACAGGAAGCGGTAGTTACTCATTACACAAGGTTCATCAGTTCACAAGATTATATCGAGCACAGTCATGAACAATCTAGTGTCTCCAATTCACCTCACTGCATGTCTTCAGACTGTGGGAGGAAACCGGAGCACCCGGAGGAAACCCACGCAGACAACATGCAAACTTCACACAGAAAGGACCCGGACCGCCTCATCTGGGAATCAAACCCAGGACCCTCTTGCTGTGAGGCGACAGTGATACACACTTAGCCACCGTGCCGCCCTCAGCATTTAGTAGACGCTTTATCCGAAGCATTTACATTATACAGTCTAAGCAATTAAGGGTAACGGGCCTTGCTCAAGGGCCCAACAGTGGCAACCTGGCAGTGATGAGGTTTGAACCAACAACCTTCTGCTTACTAGTCCAGTACCTTAACTGCTAGGCTACAACTGCCCTAAACGTTGTTAGTTTTGAAGGTGTTGAGCAAATATAATTTAGTGTTTTATTAGTGCTCAAACTACAAATGTTAGTCAAGTCTGTGATTACAACATATAAATAATTTTAAAAATATATATAAATAATACAACTTTTGACTCTTATTTGGCCTCTGTCTCAACTTTCTGAGTGTGTTGCAGCCATCACATTCTACATTTGTTTATATTTACAGAGTACAATAGAGTTTACCACTGAAAACATTGCAAATCTTTTCTTCAAGAGAATGAACAAACCACAGATTCCTCTTTTTACTGCATTTTGCAAAACTTCCCAACTTTTTTGGATTAGTTTGAACTTCTAAAGTAATGATGACATGCTGATTGGGCCACAACAGACAGAGTTTCTGAGAAGCTGCTGAACTCAGATGAATGTGGGTGTGATCACCTCAATCTAAACCCTGTGTTGTACTTAATCATGCCAGTAGAAGGCAGGCTTGATCCGGCTGATAAAACAAGCCCCCGGGCTGCTGTTTGTGAGGAATGCAAGAATGCTTTGTCAGGGTGATTAGAAACATAAACGGAGTCCCTTGATAATGCAGTCCTTTTCCGAGTGATATGTACTTGAAATGAAATAAAAGTTTACTTTGCTCACATCTGCCATACAGAGTAAACATGCTAAACTAAAAGAAGTTTTCCAATAAGTACAGGGAGGAATGGGCCAGGGATATTGGTAGTTCAGGTATTTTTATTAAAATATTTTTACCCTAATACAGTCACAGTGTGTGACAATGATGCTTACTATAATTCTGTTGTGCAAAACAAAAGAAGAAACAAAAATCAGAGCTCCACTAAAATTTGTGGCTGACAAAGCAAAAACAGGAGAATGGTTTCGGCATGCCCCCCACCCCCCCCCTTGTTAGTCTGCACAAACATGCAAAGCTTGCTTGACTGTACAAAGTGACATCTGTGTTCCAGCGGCTTCTATTTCATGGCAGCTCTTTTTTGTTCTTGTTTTTTGGTGATTCTTTAAAAGCAATTCTAACTACAGTACTGTATAATGCTGGTGTGCAGAAGAAATGAAAAGGAGGAAAAAAACAGAGCAAACAGGCCTGCAAAACGAGGCTAAACTGAAAGCATAATTATATTACAGAAGAAACCCCTAAAGCTTAATCATGAACATTTCAGATGAACGTGTATTTAAACCCTCAACCCTGTGGAGAACGGTCGTCCGATTCACTGCCACCCGCTCAAACCCACACCCGTATGTGAACATCGCAAAGTGAAAAAATACCACACATTCCACACCGAATCAGCAAAGAAAGCAGCTACAGAGGAGAAAGGTAGAGAAATGTGGGCTGCGCTGAATTACAAGCATGTACAGTCTTGCAACAGACTGTTCATTTGTGTCTGAGCCACCAGCGCTATGACTTCCGCCCACCTAAATATAGAAAACAGTTAACACATTGACTGTTACTTCACTGTATTAACAGCAAATTTAGCCAAGTCCTTTTTTATTGAAAACTGTTAGTTTTGAAGCTGTTCAGCAAATTTCAACTGCACTTCATTAGTATTACAAATTTTGGTCCACTATCAAATAGTAGATTTTTTATTATCACTTTGACCTGAATTTAAACAAATTTTATAACTGCCTGCAACTGTCTGCAAAATGTTCCAAAAAAGTTGGAAAGAACCACCACAAATGAGAGTTTTATTACACAGTGAAGTAACAATTGAGAAAACTATAAACCACTTAAATCTTTTGGACCATTACTGCAGAAGCTGGAGTCTGGAGACCGCATGTTAAACTTCACCCACATGTACATCTGTGTGTATGTTATACAGCGCTACAGAATGATTTGGATATTGTGCATCGTGCTCCAGTATGAAGGTTTATCATCTTATTAGAGCTGTTAGAACTACTTCTAATGACAGGAAAAGCTTAATGATACAAACTACAGTACATCTCTATTAATTATGATTAGTAATGAACTCTGCTCTACATAACTGCTGTGTTCACTGGGTTTGCTGTTTTCCATTACATAAAGCACCAAGATTTGGTTTGGGCTCTTGCACAACTGTGAGGACAGCATTCATTCTAACAGATACATATTTTGAAAAAACTTTAATTCAATTCTAGATTTAATTTTAACCTGACACCATGTTTCACATATTTACGTTACATCCTGCACTCATTTTAACAGTATGTTTGCATTTTAAATGTGTTGCAGTCATTGAATCTGAAGTGTGTGTGTATTTAAAAACAATAAAATTATAAAGTAAAAGATGAAATACTGTGTTTTATACTCATGAAATACCTGCTTACTTTTTTATTTGAACTTCACATGCTGTCAAATTTTTAAAACTGAGGTTGTTAGGTGTACTAACAATTTAAATACAAACTGATAAAGTATTTGAATGTGTGCAGCTCCTGTTATACGGAGTTTTATTTCATTAAAGTTTTATATGAGTACATATAAAGTACATATACTGTATAATCAGCATATTTTGATTATATGAATTTGAAATTTTGTTCTCTCTTAGCAAGAAAGTCAGCAACACATTTTGTATTTGATTCGTTAATTACATTGCTGTACAGTTTACATAAATTTTAAGGCCCAAAAAAACGGGAACGATGCTCATTGAACAAATAGCATGTTTATTCCAAGCATGTGCAATGAACAAGTATCTTAAGTCATGAGCTAAAAGCTGTTTTCCAGGGAAGCATAACTGACTGCATGAGAAACACTATCCCACCTATATTTACACCGCTATAAGTAATAGAATATGAGCGAGCGAGGCAGAGAGGACAGACCCAAGAGCAGGAGAGAGAGAAAACGTTTTTAAAATGATTAAATGATGTGATATAAATGTGATCATAAGTGATAGCTCACAGCAGAATCAGTCAGGATTGAGTTAATGATACGGTGCTGTGTGGATAGAAGAGAAGTGTGTTAGGAATGAAGGAAGTGACTGAGGTCAGTCCAAAAAGGAAACCCCTGTAGTTGCTGGTAGTAGGACAACAAGTGGCAAAATTTCAAAGGTTGGGCCAGTCTAGCTACAAAAGAATGGTTAGCATTTGGAAAAAAAAAAGGAAAATGAGAAATGCTGGACCATATTTGCAAAATATCTGTTTTAATGAGTAGGAGTCTCACCGGCAGAGAGGCAACACTTCCCTAAAGAAAACCAAGATCCCAAAATAAAAGCTCTTCCCCATGGACCTTTGGCCCAAACATACAGCTGGTGAGGGGGTTTCTCACTCCTACACTCCTCTACACTCCTCCACACACACACACACACACACACACACACACACACACACACACACACACACACACACACACACACACACACACACAAGTTTGACAGACATATAGTTTCTACTGAGTGTTTTAAATCTGGAAAAGATCTATGCTGACATCAGAAACACACAAACTCTGGCCCCTTCCAGTTAAAGATACATACAGCCGGCATACATACACATGAGCCGAGTGGAAGATGTTATACACATTATGCCTTGGGGCTGGGGTGGGGTGGGGTGGAGGGTCATGCAGTTTTAGTCATGTGGCAAGAATTCCGAGGCAAACTCTGAGTATAGCTCTGGAACATCCAAGGCCATCAGGAAAACAATCATCGCTGTGTGCTAGCCAAGACACATGGTCAAGGAGAGCGAGCAGCAAATGAAAGCTGCGTTACATGACTAAACATTTCCACCATATGAGCAGGATGCAACAGATATTTAAATCCATTCTTCAAAAGGCTAAAGAGCAACTTCTTTTTTAACAAGGGATTCAAATACGCTTAGAGAAAAGAATGCGCCTTGTTAATTCCAGGAGCAGAAGTGATGCCATCTTTTAATAAACGCCAAGCAATCTAGGTGACGGTGGTAGCCGACAGTGGTAGAGCTTTGGGCTATCAACTGAAAGGTTGAGAGTTCGAATCCCAGCTCTGCCATGTAGACACTGTTGGGTCATTGAGCAAGGCCCTTAACCCTCTCTGCTCCAGGGGCGCCGTACGATGGCTGACCCTGCGCTCTGACCCCGGCTTCCAAACAAGCTGGGATATGCAAAGAAAGAATTTCATTGTACTGTACATCTGTATATGTATATATGACAAATAAAGGCATTATATAAGGAAACCTAGCCGGAAACCAAGAAAGACAGACAATGCTGACACAACTTCCCTTTTGCAATGTATCACACAACAGTAGTCTGAGAATTGATTGATGTCCAGTTTTATGGAGAAAAAAATCCAAGCTACTTCCTCTTTTGTACTTTTCAGAGGAAATGTGGTCATGGAATTGCAGTTCCAGGCTTAGACCAAACTCAGGATAGGGTGTGGGGGGCAGCAAACAGGAAAGGGTTTAGCTCATGGCTGAGCCTCCTCTTCTCCATTCTCTTAAACTTTGTGTCGTATCACATATTTATTCCTCCGATCGAGCTCGGCTTTAGAGCTAAGAGACGAATCCTCATAACGGTGTGAGATGGTTTAGGAAACGTTTTGAAAGAGTGTATTTCATCTTGCTTCAGCTGGGGTGGATAAACTCACCGCCAGATCAACAGAAAAGCATGCGCTTAGGCAACCGAGTTCAAACAATGTTTATAGTGTGCGTCTTTTGTATCACAATCGGATATTTGAACCTCAGCCAGGCCGTGTGCACGGCACGATTCCCTTATTGCTCAATAATGCTGAAAACACCGCCTGCGGCACAGAAAACCAGAATTTACAGTCCTGCAGGAGGTGACGGAAAGAAAAAAGATGATTTCGTATCTGGGCTTTTCAGTACACACAAAACTTCCTCAAATTTGATTTAATTCATTCCGATTATAGATGAAGACTGAGGTGTTAATATGTACACTCAACTCAACAGATGCACGTTACAAATAATCTGATCCAAAATGATGCTCATGTGTAGAGTACCGCTCAGTGTACATGTTATCATGATAACCAACATCGTGCAACTATGTTACCCTAGTTTTCAGTTGGTGTGTATTTTTTTCCTATTTTATTTATGCATTTTCTCCCAATTTAGCGTAGTCAATTTGTCTTCCGCTGCTGGGGGATCCCTGACTGCAGTTGAGGTGGGTATATTGCTGATCACGCCTCCTATGACTCGCGCGCAGCCCTTAGCGGGAAACCCCCCCCCCCCCCCCCCCTTTTTTTTTTTTTTTTTAAACCTATGCACTCTTCACATGTGCCTCTCCATCTGCTAATCAGGGTCCTTACGTAGAGTTTGAAGACCCCGCAGTTGGTGTGTTTTTATATTGCTTTAAAAATATGGCTTGTACTTCACACTGACTTATCAAAAGTCCATGTTGAATTTTGGAAACTTTTCAAACTTCTGCTATGATGCAAATGCACATGTGCAGATCACGACCAACTTAAAGAGCCGCCTCACATTTGCTAAAAGACTATTAATCTTAGTGACCCTTAAGCTTTGTAGAATAATGTTGTGCAGACTGGTGGGTCGAGCTTGAATTCTTTGACAGATACTGTACATGATGCCTCTTCTGTACCACCTGCTGCGCTGGTATAACTATTGAACACAAACTGATAAGAGTATTGGAAGTATTCAGCCTCCCTCAATGCCACAGCCAGTCTAAGCTGACTTTGTTTTAAGAGAAGCAAAACCTCTAAACTAGAAAAGCATCATGATCTGTAGTTCTGTGCGTCACTGCAGTAAAAGGCTGCAGAATCAATACCGCCTGGCCTCTGCATCACTGCTCTAGAGAGCATGTCAGAGAATGCATACAGACAGATGGCTAGTTCCTATAATCAGACTCTTAAAATACTGCCTGGTTCAGTTTTTCATTAGACAATAGAGTTGTTGAGCAGTAGCGGTTAACACTTCAGTGGGTGTCTTTACTTTTTCTTCAGAAGTGGGGGAGAATAAAACGAGGTAGAGCTGCATGGCCTGAAGAGACACACCCATGCTTAAACATGCACATGCATCGACCCTAGGCAAATATTACTGAAGAATGGCGGTGAGGAATATTTAGCCTACAGCAACAAGTAATGGATCTCATTATGACAGTTAGACTGTACTATCAAAAGTAGGACTGTAACGGCATAAATAATTCTGCTAATGTTATAGTGAAAGTATCAACCAACAAAGAAATAAAATCAATAAAAAAAGCTTTCACTGTTTTAGTTGTCCCCTGAATAACTGACTTACTTAGTTTTGCTTTCTTTGCTTTCCAAACATCTACCTAATAACAGAGCATCTAAATATTACATCTAAAATTAAAACATAACTTTACATATGATGTGTAAATGTTTTTTTTATACACACATTTTGTTTATGCTTTTTCTCCCATTTAGCGCGTCAGATTGCGTCAATCTTCTGAGGAGGACGAAGCTAACATGGGAAGCAGCCGTGCGCATCTTATCACCTACACTTTGACGAGTGCAGTGCAGCTCAGCATTGTGCACGGAGAGACACACCCTGACAGCACTCTTTTCTCATCTCTGTGCAGGCGCCATCAATCAGCCAGCAGAGGTCGTAATTGCACCAGTCATGGGAGAGAGACCCCATCCGGCTTAGTCCCGCCCATATCTGAACAACAGGCCAATCGTTGTCCATGTGGCCGCTCAGCCTTAGCCGGCAGGCAGAGCTGAGATTCGATACGATGTATTCGAGATCCAAGTTCTGGTTCCAGCGTGTGTTTTTACCGCTGCGCCACCTGAGCAGCTTTGATGTGTAAATGTTTAATGTGAATTATGCTTCAATTACAATGCAAACAGATAATTACATTAATTACAACATCACTGAGGGTAAAAATTGTTTTTGGTGATAACTGATTTATAAAAAAAGCAATAATAAAATGCTAATATGAAAAAGCCAAAAGAACCTTGTTGGCTTTTTGTTTCTAGTTGGCAGACTCAGCAGTAGAAGGGCAATATGACAAAAAAACACATAACTTGATATGCTTTTGAGAACTAGCGATATACGATGTGATACGATATAATGAGCATATAAAAACTTCAAATAAATGAGCATAAAAAAAACCCAAAAAAGTTAAACATTTGATAATGCTTTGCTATCAAACGAGTACAAGGTCAAAAGACATTGTGTGTGTCAACATTATCTGAATACAAACACAGAATGTGTATTAAATGAAAACAAAAGTGGCTGAAGACGTATTAAGTAAGGATTCAGACCCCTTGACATTTTGCACACTTTACTTGATTTGATTTTGAATAGACATAATTGTTATTTTATCAATCTGCACTTAATCACCCATAAAGCCAAAACAAAAATATGTATAAAGTGTTCCAGGAAAGGCAAAAGAATCAATACACTCTCTTACAAAAGTATTTAGACCCTTCATTCATACTCTGCTGCAAGTCTCTACAAGCTTAGCACACCTGATTTTGGTCAGATTATCCCATTCCTCATGCCAAATTCACTCAAACTATGTCAGATTAGATGATGTGCATCTGTGAACTCACATTCCGGTCCCTCCACAGATATTTAATGGGGTATTTTCCACCACAGATATTTATTTAAGTCTTTCTTGCAGGACCACTCAAAGACATTTAAAGACTTAGATTTACATTTCAGCATTTAGCAGTCGCACTTATCCAGAGCGACTTACAGAAGTGCTTTCACAGTAAACATTTCCTTACTCTTGTTCAAGCAGACAACAGTCTATGTACACAAATCTAATGAAACCCTGTTAGAAGTAGAGTTTTTTTTAATGAACAGTGTACATCAGTAAGTGCACATTAGTTATTAAGTGCTTAGTAAAAACTTGATCCAAAGCCACACCAGGTTTTTTGAGGCTGTATGCTTTGGGTCATTGTCATCTTGAAAGGAGAACTGCCGCCACAGTTTGAGTATGTGTGTGTGTATTTTAAAATGAGGTTTTCTGCATTTATCTGTCACTATATCACTATATCAGTTTGTACCGACAGAGCATGATGGTGCCACAATCAGCTTTCACTGTAAGGATGGTATTAGGCATTTGATGTATGGTTAAATTGTCAGCTTATTGGACCAACAACACTTTTAATGCATGTTGCCTTTACATGATATTTAGCAAGCTCCAAGTGGGCTGTCATGCATTTTACTCAACAGTGACTTCTGTTTTGCATCTGCAATAAAGATGTTTGCCTTTCTAAACTATGTCTAATCTATACTGTAACAGTTGAACTTCAATTAGGTTCTAGACACATCAAGGATAAATAAGGCAAACAAGATGCACCTGTCCACAATTTGGAGTGCCAAAACAGGAATGCTGACATGGGTTATTAAGTATAGATTGATGAGTAAATATCAATTATAGTCATTCAAAATCAAATCCACAACACAAGAAAGCATGCAAAATGTCATGAAATCTGAATACCTACTGAATCTGTGTGGTTATTCCATTTCAAATGTATCACCTGGGTAAAACAGAGTATTGGCGTACTGATGCTACATTGCAACATGAGCCACAAAGACTTGGGTTTAACCTTGATCCCTGGTAACTTAAGAGCTTAGTCTGACGTGTTCCTTCCTCCCCGTGTTTCACCAACATTACAGCAGATGTGTATTTCTGAAGTGACCAGAATAAGAAAATGCTTTTTGGTTGAAAATACAACAATCTTAAGTTTGTTAGTCACTGATAAAGAGAGTCTAATGTTTTAAAATTGTGTGTCTGCATGAGTTCTGTACACATAATATGGTTTTCTCCAACCACCTAAAGCATCCAGAAGGGGAAAAAAGGGTTCTCTAAATTGCACCTAGGGAATTTATTGTGTGATACCATGCAGCATTGGATTATTAGATTGGCATCCTGTCCAGGCTGTTGGCATGCTTTGTGCCCTGTATTTCTGGCACCTAAACCACCACAACCCGGACCACCATATAGATCAATATCATAACATTTTAATTATAAATTTATTTATTAGGATTTTAACGTCATGTTTTACACTTTGGTTACACTCATGACAGAAACGGTAGTTACTCATAACAGAAGTTCATCAGTTCACAAGTTTAATATCAAATACAGTCATGGACAATTTTGTATCTTCAATTCACCTCACTTGCACGTCTTTGTACTGTGGGAGAAAACCGGAGATCCCGGAGGAAACCCACACAGACACAGGGAGAACATGCAAAAAATCTATTATAATTTGTTTACTTTTGAAAATAACTCTGCATCCATCCGTTTGTAATTTTTTTGTGAGAAAAGTTGTGCCGCGGCACCCAGGCAAAATATCGTTCAAATTTAAGGTACCTTACCAGGCAGCATTTTAATATAATTTGTAATTTGTACTGTGGGAGGAAACCGGAGATCCCGGAGGAAACCCACACAGACACGGGGAGAACACGCAAACTCCACACAGAAAGGACCCGGACCGTCCCGCCTGGGGATCGAACCCAGGACCTTCTTGCTGTGAGGCGACAGTGCTACCCACCAAGCCGTTTTAATTATAAATAAATGAATGTTTTACCCTCCTAATTTCATAACAACTGTGATATAAAAGTGGGGTGTGGGCAAACTGTTGCATTTAGCTGGAATGTAGTCATGTCGTGTATGTAAAGGAATGTGTTCCTGCGCACACACACAAGAAAGTGCTCTTTAATAGTCTATTAATAATAGTTAAATCATTGTTATCATTTAAATGCAAATAAATAATAAAAAAACAGTGAAACAACTTGTGTATCATCACCTATAGGATGTTATGTGTAATTGTTAAGTGTATAACGCAGTAAGTACTGATTACACTAGCTACTAATATAAATCAGCTAAACAGATGAACATATTTTAATAAATAAAAGGATATTAGAGCAGAAAAGTGAACTATTTAAAGTAAAAAGCTCAGCATGTAAGTAAACATGAGCAGTTCGGGTTCTTTAGGTTACTCGTCCGAGTACACGTACAGGTCTCTCCAAACTAGTTAGCTGCTAGCCATCCAAACAGCCACGCGTGTGGTTTAATGCTAATAAGAGATTCAGAGAAGTCTAACAGGACATAATAAAGCATTTAAACACACAGTGAGATAAACTACATATTCGCCATAACACACGGTAAATAAAATGCATATTTTGTCTCCATGTCCACCGCTAGCTGGCTAGGAAAAGTAGCCTAGCTTCCCATTCCACCCTTACTTTTCCGCTATGTTTTTTTCCCTAACGCTGGACACACAAGTTCAGATAAACACACGTACGAGTACAAAACAAAACCTTCCTACCTAAATCGTCCATGCTGTTTCGGTTCCTCGCACGTTCGCGTCCACGTCGCCGCTCGGAGCTGTAAATTCTTCTGTGTGAGGCTGAAGTTTCCCTGAAGTTGTGCGGGTTCCTCAAGCGCGCAGGTCAGACTGAGCTCGGTCCGGTGCCGACATCAAAGCCGAGCGGCTCACTGCGCACGCGCGCCCTCTAGCGCCCATAGCAACATGAAATCCGCATTGTGTTCAAAACGATAGCAACCGGTATACAGTACTGTAAATCAGGGATGCCTAATGTACGACCGCGTATTAGGGCCACTTTAAAGAATTTTTTTTTTATTTTGATTTTGAGAATAAAGTCGTATAAGTTTCGATTTCGAGATTAAAGTCAAAATATTATGAGAATAAAGTCGAAATATTACGAGATTAAAGTCGAAATAATTACGAGATTAAAGTCGAAATAATTACGAGAATAAAGTCGAAATAATTACGAGATTAAAGTCGAAATGTTGTGGCCATAGCAACCTCCTTGTGTTAAAATGAGGGATGTTCATGATTTGTCATACTTTTATATCGGTTTCACAAATAAAGAAATCCCCAATCTCCTATAACATCAGCACCAGTTTGTTATTAGCGTCAGGGCGCTGAAACAGCTTTGTAATAATAAACTGTGTTTATTTAGAGGAACATGCGCCACCAGTGCGCTCGGCGTCTGTGTCGTCGCCAGTACTTCAACCGAGTCCCCAACACCTTATGGACTCGTACGATAAACTAAAGCCATACGGCGTCGCTATAAATGGTTGCATTGACATGTATAGTCTTCATGTCATGTGGATGGAAGTGTACAATACAAACAACCACCCAAAAATAATCACGGGTTACTGGATGACCACAATAACGCTCATTATAAGCTGCCCTCGGCGCTTGCGTGCCAATCCCGGTACTGAGACCCGACTTCCCGTCGTACTAATGCCTAGTTCACACTACACGATTTTTGCCCTGATTTTCGCTCGCTGACTGGTTTAGTTTATGGGCTCGGGAGCAACTCGGCGTTCGCTCGGCGATTTAAACTCGGCTCTCAATCGCGATGTGTAAACTACTAAACAACTCGATCCGAGCGGTGACCGAAGAGAGATTTCTAGCATGTCAAATATCTGGATCTGAGTTGCCTGACTGGCAACAGCTAATGAGAACGCAAGATACGGTGTGAGGGTAAACGCAGGGGAGGAGTGTAAAAAGTTGAGACGGGGCATAATATAGTTTATTAAAGCAATAAGCCACGAGAGGCCGTGCGTTACTGTGATTTTAGCACGGGGATGACGTTTTTGGCACGACGCGAAGCGGAGTGCCTAAAACTTCTTTCCCCGTGCTAAAATCGTAACAGTAACGTACGGTCTCGAGTGGCTTATTGCTTTTATAAAACGGAGTTCAACATAAAATATAATAAATACAACAATGTTTAATCATAAATGTATTTATTGTGTATAAACTTACAATAAAGCATTCTTCCGCGACGCAAGGTAATCCGATTAACAGTGTTGCTAGGCAACGTGAGGGCGAAAATAACATTAACTTTCTCTATTCAGTGGCGTATTAATATGGAATGATGTGAGGTGGTCCTAGGTGTGCGTTTATCGGGGATTTTACAACGGCTTCGAACGCGGCTCAGCCAATCAGATTTTAGGACCGGAACTATCCGTTTTATAAATCAGAATACATCGGCACAAACACAAGTTTTATACAGTATTTCTGACCTGATCTTTTACTACAAAACACCAACGTTGCATTGCCAAAAAATATTTATTATAAAATGGATAGTTCCGGTCCTAAAATCTGATTGGCTGAGCCGCGTTCGAAGCCGTTGTAAAATCCCTGATAAACGCACACCTAGGACCACCTCACATCATTCCATATTAATACGCCACTGAATCGAAAAAAGTTAATGTTATTTTCGCCCTCATGTTGCCTAGCAACACTGTTAATCGAACTATTTTGCGTCGCGGAAGAATGCTTTATTGTAAGTTTATACACGATAAATACATTTATGAATTAAACATTGTTGTATTTATTATATTTTTTGTTGACCGCCGTTTTATAAAAGCAATAAGCCACTCGAGACCGTGCATTACTGTTATGATTTTAGCACGGGGAAAGAAGTTTGTGATTTTGTGCTAAAATCACAGTAATGCACGGCCTCTCGTGGCTTATTGCTTTATTAACCCCCAACTCACTATAGAACAATCCATACTGTTCCTATTTTTCCTACTTGATTTTACGCTGCACATCAGTGCACAAACTTTGATCGCTCGCTACTTGTTGACGTGTATTTTTGGACGTGGTATCATTAAACCCCTCGTCACTTCTCGTGTTTGTTTTCGTGACAAAACGTAGTTTGGGAGACCAGAGAAGCTCGTCTGCGATTCCAGTTGGTGATAGATGGTGTAGTGTGAAACCCCCTTATCGCAGATGAGTTGTGTAGTGTGAAAGCCACACCGACTTGAAAGACTCCCGATTACAAGAGATCCAGTCGTGTAGTGTGAACTGTACAGCGACCTGACGACTTGGAAAGTCATGTAGTGTGAACTTGGCATAACACGTCGATCGCGATCTACCAGTCGATCGCACAGTGCACGCATTAGCTGACGCTTTTATCCAGAGCAACTTACAGTACTGTGGCAGCATATTGTCTGAGCAATTAAGGGTGAAGGGCTTTGCACAAGGGCCCAACAGTGGCAACCTAACAGAGGTGAATCAGAGTTGAATCAGCGACCTTTCAATTACTAGTCCAGTACTTTAACCGCTAGGCTGCAACTGCCTCTACAACTGCCCTCATTCAAACAGGTCAATGTGATTAACATGAAATCTGGCCACTGTTTGTTACCATAGCTATGCCTCAGCACACCTAAAGCTAATCTAGAAAGTTTTCATTCAACAGTAGCCAGTTTGCTACAATTTTGCACTTTTCCTTTTGTAACCTGCACGGTTTGTGAAGATGGGTCTGTTCAAAAACCTAATGAGCTGCCTTGCTGCCTAAGTAGGGAAGATTCTAATAAGTCATCGACTTATAAGTGCGGTTATTCGAGTGATTACATCAGCTTTTGCTTACTAAGCTAACACAGTTAGCCTCATGCCATTCAAACCATTGGGATGAGGTGGCACAACATGCTAGCTTGTCAACTAACATCTCCCTCCGTGTAACGAAAACGGTTAAATTCACTGACAAAACAGAATGTGCAAATGAATGACACTTGTGCACCTTTATACAAATTAAAAATCAATAAAAATGTATTGAAGTTTGAAAATAACTCTGTTCGTTGCTCCGCATCTGTCCGCCGTATTGGTAATTTTTTGTGAGAAAAGTTGTGCCGCACTGAATGCTGGGATTGCCTTCACTGCTAAGGCAGCATCGAATGCTCCCTCATTATTCAGGCAAAATATCATTCAAATGTAAGGTACCTTACCAGGCAGCATTTTAAGGCATCATCGTAGGATGATGTAAAATGCGTCTCTGTAGAGAGCTCACCTGAGGAAAAATATCCAAACATAAGAACGCAGTATGTACCACATATTTGACAGCATTTTTGGATCAACCTACTTGTGTGAATCAGCCTTTTCCCACATGAAAATAAGTCTAAATATCAGTCCACTCTTACTGAAGAACACTTGGAAGCTGCTTAGAAATTGGAATCGGCAGCTACCGTCCAGACTACACAAACCTGACTAATACCATTCAGTGCAAATCATCAGAATAAGGTTAGTGTAATGCTGAATATCAATATACTGAAGCACATTTAAAAAAGCTTCAAAGCTTTTCTAAAAAATTGTGAGGCTAACCTTTTTAAAAAAGTAGATCGCAATGACCTGTCGACTGAAATAGTAGATCTCAAGTCACAAAAGCACCCCTGCTGTAAATAAAGCTAGAGTCTGATTTCAGTCTTTATGGATTGATTGTTTAAATACTGTTGTCATATTGTCAAATACACTGATCAGCCATAACATTAAAACCACCTCCTTGTTTCTGCACTCACTGTCCATTTTATCAGCTCCACTTACCATATAGAAGCACTTTGCAGTTCTACAATTACTGACTGTAGTCCATCTGTTTCTCTACATGCTTTGTTAGCCCCCTTTCATGCTGTTCTTCAATGGTCAGGACCCCCACAGGAGCACCACAGAGCAGGTATTATTTAGGTGTTGGATGATTCTCAGCACTGCAGTGACACTGACATGGTGGTGGTGTGTTAGTGTGTGTTGTGCTGGTATGAGTGGATCAGACACAGCAATGCTGCTGGAGTTTTTAAACACCTTACTGTCACTGCTGGACTGAGAATAGTCCACCAACCAAAAATATCCAGACAACAGTGCCCCGTGACCACTGATGAAGGTCTAGAAGATGACCAACTCAAACAGCAGCAATAGATCACTCACATCTCTGACTTTACATCTACAAGGTGAACCAACCAGGTAGGTGTGTCTAATAGAGTGGACAGTGAGTGGACACGGTATTTAAAAACTACAGCAGCGCTGCTGTCTTATCCACTCATACCAGCACAACACACACTAACACACCACCACCATGTCAGTGTCACTGCAGTGCTGAGAATCATCCACCACCTAAATAATACCTGCTCTGTGATGGTCCTGTGGGGGTCCTGACCATTGAAGAACAGGGTGAAAGCAGGCTAAAAAGATATGTAGAGAAACAGATGGACTACAGTCAGTAATTGTAGAACTATAAAGTGCTTCTATATGGTAAGTGGAGCTGATAAAATGGACAGTGAGTGTAGAAACAAGGAGGTGGTTTTAATGTTATGGCTGATCGGTGTATACGTTGTACAGCTGTTGTTTGGTGCCAGATACTTTCACAGAATTGAATTAGAACACTAAATGTTGAGTTAGGACACCCACCACTTCACACGCTAAACCTCCAAACCCGCATCCCGTGGGCCGCTTGTGGCCTGTGAATCATGTAGGTGTGGCGTGCATATCTATACTGCAGACCTGTTGTTTTTAAACATAAATGCCTGTGCATTTAGCAAAACTTGTTTTGGAAACCCAGCACATGAAAAGGTTTAAAACTACTGCACTAAACAAAAACTAAACTGAAAAATAAATTAACATTACATATTGTATTACATAACAAAGCAATATGTTGTGCAGGAATTAGTTGTGGTCTGGTTTGTGTGTGTTGTTTTAAAAAAATGCTTTTGGAGTTTTAGCTAGGCTAGCTAATTAAAACTATATGGTCTGTTTAATTTGCACAGCGCACAGTTGCACAGTTTATATGTTTATAATTTATTTATTTATTAGGATTTTAAAGTCATGTTTTACACACTTTAGTTACATTCATGACAGAACAGGTAGTTACTTGTAGTAGGTAGTTACTAGTTACTTCCTTTGCACTACATTGATGTGTTTTGTGTGATGCTTGTGATGATTGTGAATTGCTGCTGTAACACTGAAATTTCCCTTTGGGGATCAATATACGTCAATTAATCTTCAATCAATCAAATGTACACTGATCAGCCATAACATTAAAACCCCCTCCTTGTTTCTTCACTCACTGTCCATTTTATCAGCTTCACTTACCATATAGAAGCACTTTGTAGTTCTACAATTACTGACTGTAGTCCATCTGTTTCTCTACATACCTTTTTAGCCTGCTTTCACCCTGTTCTTCAATGGTCAGGACCCCCACAGGACCATCACAGAGCAGGTATTATTTAGGTGGTGGATGATTCTCAGCACTGCAGTGACACTGGCATGGTGGTGGTGTGTTAGTGTGTTGTGCTGGTATGAGTGGATAAAACACAACAATGCTGATGAAGTTTTAAACACCTCACTGTCACTGCTGGACTGAGAATAGTCCACCAATCAAAAATATCCAGCCAACAGTGCCCCATGGGCAGTGTCCTGTGATTACTGCTAAAGGTCTAGAAAATGACCAATTCAAACAGCAGCAATAGATGAGCGATCGTCTCTGACTTTACATCTACAAGGTGGACCAACTAGGTAGTAGTGTCTAATAGAGTGGACAGTGAGTGGACATGGTATTTAAAAAATACCAGCACAACACACACTAACACACCACCACGTCAGTGTCACTGCAGTGCTGAGAATGATCCACCACCTAAATAATACCTGCTCTGTGGTGGTCCTGACCATTGAAGAACAGCATGGAGAGAAACAAATGGACCACAGTCAGTAATTGTAGAACTACAAAGTGCTTCTATATGGTAAGTGGAGCTGATAAAATGGATAGTGAGTGTGGAAACAAGGAGGTGGTTTTAATGTTATGGCTGATCGGTGTATATTTCAGGATGTACATGAGTAATGCAAGTCAGCTTACTGTGTGCAGATCTTAATCATTTATTGTGTAATGACAATGTACAGCACATTACTCATTTTCTAAAGGAATAATTCAGGTGCATAGTGAGAAGTTACTTATTTGTTGTTACTTTATTGCTGTGCAGTGTCAAACATACCTCCAACATTAATAAAGTGAGTGTACAAGTTCATGCTACCAAATACCAACTTGTCTCTCATGCTTTAAAAATACAGGGCATTACCTGACCAGTCAATAACATCTGGGCATTTGCTTTGCAGCATGTAAAGGTTTCACGTTTACACTTTATTGTACGATACCAGAATAAGTTAACTTTTGCAGTACAACAAAATAAAATTCTCATCCCTAACCAAACCCAAAGTCATAAGGCCACATTAAAAGTCTCTCGCTCCATTAAAAGTCTAGCGCTTTTAGTTTTTTCTCTTCCTGTTCAGTTAAAGGTTGCTGGGCCAAGATCTTGCCGTGGAGCCGGTGGTGTTTACCAATGCCTAATTTCGGTAAACCTCGATTCAAGCCCTCCAGCAGCACGCAGGACTTACACAGTAACTGGCTGGAGATGTAGCCGCAGCGTGAGCACGTTCCCTGCACGGGCATCTTAATGCCTTCCTTCACAGACAGATTCTCACCTGAATGAATGATGTCAATAATGGCACTGGGCCTGACCGCCTCCAGGTCTTTAAGGAAGGCACGCGCATGGCCGCGGTAGGCATTGGGTGAGTATATGCACTCGGTGGAAAAATAGTCCAGCTTTTTGAAGTAGGCGTAGAGAACAATCTCCTTCTCGTAGGCGTATTTGAGAGGCTTGCAGCGCGGTATAGCACCGTCTCCGTCACTGGCTGTACTGATCGCGGTGCAGCGACGCAGACGTGCAATGTCACCACGGAGCACATTCATTAGGACTGTCTCCGCCACGTCGTCTGCATTGTGACCTTAAATTATAAAATAAGAAATGCATTAGAAAGTTAATTTGGACAGGAAGTAGTCACTGCTAATGTTGTCTATGTGCTTTTGAATAAACATTATAATTCAATTGTGTGTCTATTTTTTCTATTTTTGTGTCAGATTGTCTTTTATTTATACATGTTTAGATATGTGAACAATTAAGTGCGACAAACATGCAAAATTAGAAGAAATGTTAAAAGAATTACTTTTATTGTCACGTACTTGTTTCTTACAAGCATATGGTTCCCAGTATTTCTGTACTGATGCATTATAGATTTCTGGTCTATAATTTAATACATGTATAGAGTAAAGCACAATAGTCTTTAACCGTGTTAAAAGTAAAACACACAAGCAAAAATTAAAGTGTAAAAATAAAACTAAAAACGTTGCAGATTCAAATAACTGATATTGGTAGTGATATAAAAATTCACTACAATACAGTTAATAACCGATTCAAAAATGTTCTCATCGATTTGAGATGTAAAATGAATCAATATTCACTTTAAACAGCAGAGGGCGCTGGCGCTATTCACCTCGCCTTGTTGAACGTCACTGGCGCTATACGCCTGGTTGCCAAATTCGGGGTTTTTCAGCCAAATTGGGCTTAATTCAAAATTGTTTCGCATAGTTTGTACCTACCTCAGAAATAAAAGGACAATTATTATATAGATAGATAAATAAAAGATAATCATAAATACAGTATTTAAATGTAAAAATTTTTTAAGAGAAATAATAAAAGGAAACTTTGTCATCATTGGTCTTCAATTTCAGTTTTCAAAAAATCGGGAAAAAATCATATCGTGACCCCAGTATCGTGAATCGCATCGCATCGTGGGTAGAGTGTATCATTTCATCCCTAGATATTGGTCAATGAAATCTGGAGTCATAAGTCATTTGATCCTTAGCCACATCCAACAATAAGCCACAGCTGCCTCAACAAGGTGAACCATGCATGTGCTTACCTTTTAAAGCTCTTAATCCAAATCACAAACACCGTATCATGACCCTTTTCTATATTTTTGATTAGCCATTATAAATAACTTAATTAAAAATATGTAATGCAGAATATAATAAATTATACATATGATTTGTTTTATAAAATAGAGATTGTATGGTGGGGTAGTTTCATCTTAAGGTTTACTTTCATGTGCATTTAATATTGCCATGTTAAAACAGCTTAAAATCGCAGTTGTAGCCAGTATAAGTGAATTTGCTAGATTATTGTTGTACTAAATCCTGACACATTGTGCACTACACACAAGATGTAAAGTCTGCATTCATCATTATTTTTTTATTTTTGTACTGACGTCTTATAGTGCCAATTTTGTTCATCAGATATATATGATTAAAGATGTATTTAAAATATATTTAATGTATAGCTCACTGGTTTTGACTCATGCTAGCTGTGTGTATGCATTTCTAATTTATTTTATTTATTAGGATTTTAACTAGAGATGTGCCGATCGGGGTTTTTGGCACCGATTCCGATCTCCTTTCAGGGACATCGGCCGATAGCCGATTCCGATGGGGGGGGGGTGATTAGCAGTAAATAAACTTAAAAAGAGCCTCACAGTGAAGATAAACCGGAGCAGTGCGCGCGCGTGTGTGTGTTTGTGCCTTTAGAAGAGACGCTTTGTTCACAGTATCGCTATAAGTGATTCATTGATTCATGAGTTGATTTGTTTTTATGTGAAGCGTAAGTTTCTCTTCTCAGTTATCTCTCCGTGTTTACTGTTATTAATTAAGTCGTGGTTTTAAATAAACACCAGCTACTACAGAACATTTTGTGTGACTCTCTTTAATTAAAAAGCTTCATTAAAAAGCTATTACCACAGATCTGTAACCGAGTCAGACTCGTTCCGTCTAAGGAGCTAAAAGTTTTCTAAAAGTTCAGCAGATGATCCTGAACTAACGAATTTGGTAATGAATAAACTTTTGCCTCGGATTGGCTCTGTAACGTCTTCTGTTCTCATCTACATCACAAGTAAGAACCGCTTACGATTTACCAAAGTGAACCAGGAGTTTATATAACGTGCTGATAGAATCGACTCAGATGTGACCGGGTTGAATTATCTTTTTAAAGTAAATATTACAATCAGCAAAATTACATCGTAAGAGCTTTCACGATGGTTTCTGTACGATGGTTGATGAATGGTGATGTGATGGTTGGTGCTTCGTAGCTCAAAGTCTGGATCAATCCACTGAGCTGTTAACTTAACGTGATCTTTATATATCACACGATCGGATCGGCTACTTTCAGGAAATATCGCCGATCGCATATTTTTATTTTATTTTTTATTTTTATTTTTTATTATTATTTTTCTCCGAATTTTCTCCCCAATTTTTCTCCCAATTTTTAGCGCTTCCAATCTGTCTTCCGCTGCTAACAGGCACACCAGACCTGCATCCAAGGAGAGCACGCCGCTGCCCCACGCCTTCTTTACACGTGTACAGCCCTCCTCTTCTCGTCCGTGCATTCTGCACGGGCGTCTCTTCTGCAAATCAGGGTCCTTACACAGCGCATGAAGACCCACCCACCCACATATAGTCCGGTCCCCTACCCTGCAGGCACTGCCAATTATGCCCGCCAGATGGCGCCCAGCCGACCGGTGGCAACACCGAGCCTCGAACCGGGAGGTTCAGAAACTCGGTGCTGGTGCGTCAGCGGAATATCCCGCTGCGCCACCTGGGCGCCCTCCGATCGCATATTTTGATTAAAAATCGGCCGATACCGATTCGTAGCCGATCGATCGTCCCATCTCTAATTTTAACATCATGTTTTACACTTTGGTTACATTCATGACAGGAACAGGTAATTACTGGTTACACAAGATTCATCAGTTCACAAGTTTAATGTCAAACACAGTCACAGACAATTTTGTATCTCCAATTTACCTCACCTGCACGTCTTTGGACTGCTGGAGGAAACTCCACACAGAAAGGACCCAGACCGCCCCACTATCATGAAATTAAGTGAGATTACCAATAAATACCTAAATAAAAAAATAAGTGGCACCATGAATCATCATGCATACTAAAACTATGCTACAGTAACAGTTCACAGCTGTAAGGTCATTTTTTACTCTGTACAACTGCTAATACAAAATTTTACTTTTACTCTGTTTTTAGTTTGCCAATGCAATGATGCACCAGTTTGAGGTGAGTAACATACCTGACTGTTGAATACAAAACCCTACACAGTTGTCACAGTTTTCAGCACATACTGTTAAAACATTAAAATATTACATAAAAGTAACCCTTAAGCACCATTGGTACTAATGTCCAAAAGACATAATAAATGGACATAATGTTAAAAAAAGAAAATAACCACTCGATTGTCTTTGTTGGCAGTTGTAGCCTAGTGGCTACGGTACTGTAGTAGTAATTAGAAGGTTGCTGGTTCAAGCCCCACCACTGCCAAGTTGCCACTGGTGGGCTCTTGAGCAAGGTCCTTAACCCTCAATTGCTTGGACTGGATAGTGTCATATGATAAAATCTGCTAAATGCTAAATATTTTGTTCTGAATCACAGTGGGTACCCACAGGATGCACAAGTTCCTACCCGGTTCATTTTATGATGGTCTACTTCGCCCCTTAGTGGTCAAAATGTGCATCGGTTACCTTTAACAGTTAAATTATTTATTTATTATGATCTAAACGTCATGTTTTACACACTTTGGTTACATTCATGACAGGACAGGTAGTTACTGGTTACACAAAATTCATCAGTTTAAGTCTTTCAATGTTAAACACAGTCCTGGACAATTTAGTATCTCTAGTTCACCTCACTTGCATGTCTTTGGACTGTGAAAGGAAACCGGAGCTCCCGGAGGAAATCCACACAGACACGGGGAGAACATGCAAACTCCACACAGAAAGGACCAGGACCGCCCCACCTGAGGATCGAACCCAGGACCTTCTTGCTGTGCCGCCTCACACATGATAAAAGCATCTGCTAAATGTAAATCAATTTTATTTTCTGTGTTGTGACTCACTACTGGGTACTGGATGCACAGTTTCCTACCCGGTTCATTTTATGATGGTCTACTTTGCCGCTTAGTGGTCAAAAAGTGCATTGGTTCCCTTTAACAGTTTGTTTATTTATTTATTAGGATTTAAACGTCATGTTTTGCACACTTTTGGTTACATTCATGACACAAGATTCATCAGTTCACAGGTTTAACGTCAAACACAGTCATGGACAATTTTGTATCTCCAGTTCACCTCACTTGCACGTCTTTGGACTGTGGGAGGAAACCGGAGGCTCCGCAGGAAATCCAAACACTGTCAGACACAGGGAGAACATGCAAACTCCACACAGACAGGACCCGGATCGAACCCAGGACCTTCTTGCTGTTTGGCGACAGTGCTACCCACCTGTAACAGATCTAAACAAGCATACCTGTGCAGATCTTGTCCACTTTCAGCATCATGGCTCCTCTATCCAGGGCCTGTCTGCGGAACACACCGCAGAAGGTGCAGTTGTTCTTCAGGCCCACTTGCTTGACGATGGCGTCCATGGTCCAACCGTAAAGCTCCTCATAAGAGACGATGGTGAGGGGCAGGTCGTACTGCTGCTGGTTCCTCTTCACCGTCTCTAGAGAATCGTCCCGGTAGCCCGTGATGCCCTCGTCCACGGAGATGAGCAGCAGGTTCAGACCGTAATCATACCGCTCGTTCAGCACTTTCAGCATATGAGCCAGGACGGTAGAGTCCTTCCCCCCGGATGCACCGATCCCCACGGTCTCTCCGCGGTTAAACAGCCGGGACGACACGATGGTTTGGTGGATCTCTTCTTCAAACGCCCAGAAGAAGCAGGACTTGCAGAGCGAGTGGCCGGTCTTGGGCCGCTTGAGAACGGCTCGGTTTTGCGCACAGCTGCTACACCGGACAGGCATTATGATCGAGACTGTTTACACCCGTGATTAGACCTAAATCCGCCTGATACTCAGAACTTACCGTGATACCAACTTTAACTAATCACAAGCGAAATAAAACGTTATGGAAAACAAAGATCAATAACAGATCACGCTTCCCTAAACAGTACATGAGAATTAGGCTCACACAAGGTAATCAAGATCTGATTCGTTTAACGCACTTACAGCTTGATTCAACGCACCTGGAACAACGTTACTTACAATTACATGGTTAGTATAAGTTACCAATGTCTAGTTTACCAACTTAATCAAATAAAACGCTTGATCTAACTCCTAGCTGTAAGGCGCATGCTTCCCACTTCTGCTGTAGAGAAAACACAAACTGGTGCACTACCGTCTTCTTCTTCTTCTTCTTGTTGGTTTATTGGCGGGTGACATCTCTTTGGTGCATACCGCCACCTACTGCACAGGAGTGTGTAAAGGGATTTAACAGGCTATGTTTTCTAGGTCTTAGATTCTTTTAATTAAACCTGTATCATTAAGGAATATAATTAATGATTTAATTCGGTCACACTGCATCTCTTCTTCTTTAAGAATATTTCCTATTTCATTCCCTTCCTCCCTTTCTTGCCATTGGTGTCTATATTTTGTGTATTTATTGCATTTAAATAATACATGATTTACATCTTCTTGGACGTGACATACATTACATAACCCATTGCCTTTCCCTATTAACCGTAGTGTGTTATTAAGACCTGTGTGACCCAACCTTAATCTACTATATACAATCTCTTCCCTTCTGTTGATACCTATTGATGATGTCCTTTCCCCCCACACCTTTCCTTGAATTGAATAATATTGCCTGGCATTATATTCTGTTTCCCATTCATTTTGCCATTTCAGTATAACTTCAGATTTAATTTTGGTTTTAGCTTCTCCCTTCCCTATTGGAATTTTAATTTCTATATTTCCTTTTCCTAGCGCTTTTTTAGCTAATTTATCAGCCATTTCATTTCCTTTAATACCAACATGTGATGGAACCCAACAAAACTGAACTATTATTCCAAGGTTCTTTAAATTCAGTAAAATATGCCTAACCTCCATAATTAAATCCTCTCTTATTGATTTACCTGTTTCAAAGCTCATTAAAACTGCTAGTGAGTCACTACATATAACTGATCTAATTGGTTTGATTTCTTCGATCCACCTCAGAGCGGTTATTATTCCAATCATTTCTATTGAGTAAATTGATAAAAAATTGCTTACTCTGTATCCATACTTTTTCTTAAAATTTGGAATATAGATCCCTATTCCACAATGATCATTTTCTGGATCTTTTGACCCATCTGTAAAAATTTTAAGAAAGCCATAATATTTAGATATAAGGTACCGTTGACTGCATTCTGCAAGACTTTGTTCATTCTCTTTCAGTAATTTAATATCAACAGTTGGAGTTGGTAGTATCCATGGTGGAACCCTACTTATCACTAATGCAGGACTAAATTTAAAATCCTTAATTCCATACCTTTCTGCTGTGCTATTAATGTTCCATCCAAAACCATTACTCTTTGTTTGATATTCCCAACATTCATTTAAAACTGATAAAGATGGATTACACACACTCCCTTTCAGCCTTACCCAGTATGTTAAGGATAATTGATCATATCTTAGTTTAAATGGGGTTTCTTTAGATTCTACTAGAAGTGCACATGTAGGTGTTGTTTTAATGGCTCCTAAAGCAATCCTTATTCCTTTATACTGAATCCTGTCTAAACTTCTGAGAGATGTTATGCATGCTGACCTATATACTATGCATCCATAATCTATGGTTGATCTGATTAGTGCTTTATATATATTCATCAAGGATTGTTTGTCTGCACCCCAGTATTGCCCTGAGATCATCCTCATGAGATTTAGTACCTTTTTGCATTTGGTTTCTACATGTACTATATGATGTTTCCATGTCATTTTTTCATCCATCCAGATTCCTAGGTATTTAAATTGTTTCACTCTTTTAAGTGGTTGGTTATATAACATTATTTTAAAGTTGTCTGGTACTTTCCTTCCAGTAAAAAACATCACTTTAGATTTTTGCATGGAGAATTTAAAACCCCAGTCCATTCCCCATTGCTCTAATATTTGCATTTCTTTTTGTATGATTTCTGCTATATATGGAACATTACGTCCCCTTTTCCAAATCACAGCATCATCGGCATATAATGTGCACTACCGTCACCAACTGGTCTGGAGTATAAAGGTGGGTACATGGATGTGCCCTGTTATGGACTGCCTACCCTGCCAGAGGTGTTTCATGCACTTTGCCTTATGTATCTAAAATGAATAAATAAATAGATATCTAAAATACAACTTAATTATTTAAGCAGCAATTAGTAAAGTCACCAATTAAAATGGTTTAGACATTTCAGGTACTAACTTTTCTAAAGCTGGATTGTGGCTCACCTCAGTATTTACATTTACAGCATTTAACAGACCCTTTTATCCAAAAGCAACTTACAGTGCTGTGACAGCATACTGTCTAAGCAATTGAGGGTTAAGGGCCTTGCTCAAGGGTCCAACAGTGGCAACCTGGCAGCTGTGGGGCTTGAACCAGGGACCTTTTAATTACAAGTCCAGGACCTTAACCACTAGACTAGAACTGCCCTGCAAATGGTATGTTTGCAGTGGGGCTGGGTGATACTGCATAATTTGTAAATCATTAACTATTCTTAATTCCATTACATTATTACGTTACATCTTAATTCCATTACATCTTCATTCCATTACATGATTCCATTACATTCTTAATTACATTACATTATTATTTATTAACTATTCTTAATTACATTACATTATTACATTACATCTTAATTACATTACATCTTAATTACATTACATGATTACATTACATCTTAATTACATTACATCTTCATTCCATTACATGATTACATTACATTCTTAATTACATTACATTATTATTTATTAACTATTCTTAATTCCATTACATTATTACATTACATCTTAATTCCATTACATCTTCATTCCATTACATGATTCCATTACATTCTTAATTACATTACATTATTATTTATTAACTATTCTTAATTACATTACATGATTACATTACATCTTAATTACATTACATCTTAATTACATTACATGATTACATTACATCTTAATTACATTACATCTTCATTCCATTACATGATTACATTACATTCTTAATTACATTACATTATTATTTATTAACTATTCTTAATTACATTACATTATTACATTACATCTTAATTACATTACATCTTAATTACATTACATGATTACATTACATCTTAATTACATTACATTATTATTTATTAATTATTCTTAATTACATTACATTATTACGTTACATCTTAATTCCATTACATCTTCATTCCATTACATGATTACATTACATTCTTAATTACATTACATTATTATTTATTAACTATTCTTAATTACATTACATTATTACATTACTATCTTAATTACATTACATCTTAATTACATTACTTCTTCATTCCATTACATGATTACATTACATTCTTAATTACATTACATTATTATTTATTAACTATTCTTAATTACATTACATCTTCATTCCATTACATCTTCATTCCATTACATGATTACATTACATTCTTAATTACATTACATTATTATTTATTAACTATTCTTAATTACATTACATTATTACATTACATCTTAATTACATTACATCTTAATTACATTACATTATTACATTACATCTTAATTCCATTACATGATTACATTACATTCTTAATTACATTACATTATTATTTATTAACTATTCTTAATTACATGATTACATTACGTCTTAATTACATTACATCTTAATTCCATTACATGATTACATTACATTCTTAATTCCATTACATGATTACATTACATTCTTAATTACATTACATTATTATTTATTAACTATTCTTAATTACATAACATGATTACATTACATCTTAATTACATTACATCTTAATTACATTACATGATTACATTATATTTTTAATGACATTACATTATTATTTATAAACTATTCTTAATTACATTACATGATTACATTACGTCTTAATTACATTACATTATTATTTATTAACTATTCTTAATTACATTACATGATTACATTACATCTTAATTACATTACATCTTAATTACATTACATGATTACATTACATTTTTAATGACATTACATTATTATTTATAAACTATTCTTAATTACATTACATTAAGCAACTGAAAACTTGACTATTTAATTGAGTGTTTTGTTTTTAATTAGGAGGGACTGTAGCGGTGGAAAAACAGTAACAGCGCCATCTATAGATCAAATAGTGCAAATAATGTTTACTTAACAATAGCAGCTTTTTAAAGCTCACAAGCAACTCCCACTTTGAATAATGTAAGAGAGAAGTGAAAAATCACTGTCTTTGTTGAAAGGAACACAAGCCTATTTGCTTTTTCAGGCTTAAGAGATTCGATGTATCAACAGGTAAGGTTTCCAGCTGTACTGAAAAGAGTGGGGGGTTGGGAGGAGGGTCATGAAAAACAAAGGGTGTGTTTGAAAACATAGTGAGCTGCCTTGCTGTCTTACTGCCTACACAGGCAGCTGCCTCAGTAGATAGGATTCTAATAAGTCATTGACTTAAGTGTGGTTATTTGAACACACTACTTAGACAGTGACTCCATCAGTTTTCGCTAGCTAAGCTAACACAGTTAGCCTCATGCCATTCAAACCAATGCAATGGGGTGGCACAACCCTCTAGCATGTCAACTAACATCTCCCTCCATGTACTATAAATGGTTATATTTGCTGACAAGCCCAAATTTGCAAATAAAAACACAAGTTTATACAAATTAAAAATCAATGATAATTTATTTACGTTTTAAGATACCTTGCTAGTGAGGATATTAAGGCATCTAGGATTTTGAACAGCCTACTTCTCGGGACAGCACGTAGGATGACGTAAAATGCGTCTATGTAGAGAGCGCACTAGGTTTTTGAACAAACCCTTGTCCTTGATTGAAACAATACTGTTGTTTTATACTTAAAGCATCCCGGTGATAGCAAAACAAAACATATACTAACATTATTGCTTAAAGGTTAAACATTAAATATTCTGCTGGTCACACAATAGTTTTGGCATGTGTAAAGCACCTGTACAAACTCCCCTTACCCTATCATCGCACAGGCACTTGTTTCTTCTCAATCGAAACAAGTCTGGCCTAGCCTGCCTAAACCCTGGCTAACCCTAATTTTATTACTGATTTGCATACGTGCTTCCTTTAAGCTACACAAACAGCCACCACTATGAAAAGTCCCTCCTTTGTAATCTTAAAATCACCTTATCATGACTTACTATACCAACAATAAATCAGATAACATTATTCAGAAAGGAGAACTGTGTACAAAGCAGGAGTCAGAGAATAACAGAGACAGGCAACTGCATTAGGGCAGAAGTAACACCGCACTGCGTGCAATGGTCAAGAAACAGAAAACAAACAAACTTGAGAAACTTGAGAAGAAACAAAATAGCTACTCAGTCCACCACTAATTTATAACCAAAACACTCACAAGAAAAACCAAACAGGGCCATACAGGGCAACTCAGAAAAACAGCTGTGTCAACAACCCAGGAGTCAGCCATGCCGTCCATGTGAAAACTATGAACAGGGGTGCCCATACTTTCGTGGCTTAAGATCTACTGTTTCAGTCGACAGGTCATCACGATCTACTTTTTAAGGTTGGCCTCATCATTTTTCAGAAAAGCTTGAAGCTTTTTTAAATGTGCTTCAGTTCCTATAATGATATTCAGCATTACACTGACCTTATTCTGATGATTTGCACTGAATGGTGTCAGTCAGGTTTATGTAGTCTGGACAAAAGTCCTCCAAGTGTTCATCAGGAAGGGTGGACTGATATTTAGACTTGTTATTTTTATGTGGGAAAAGGCTGATTCACACAAGTTAAATCCAAAAATGCTGTCAAATATGTGGCACATTTTTTTATGTTTGGATATTTTTCCTCAGCCAGCAAGTCCCAAAATTGTCCAGCAGAGGCGCTTGACTTCATATGAATGTCAGATTGTAGGGTTAAAATTTCTGTATGTAACATGAGATGTGAATATTCCCCATCAGTTCTTCCACATATGAATGAAACAGCGTCTCTGCGGTGTTCCTGTCCGAATCAAACCGTTTTTGGTTTCTTTGTGCTTGGTTGTGCACTCTTCACAATCTTCACAAACTGTGTAGGTTACAACAGGAAAAATGCAAAAATGGCACAAACTGACTAATGATGAATGAAAACTTTCTAGATTAGCGGTGCTTTAGGTGGGCTGAGGCGTAGCTATGGTAACATACCGCAAATTGAAGAAACAGTGGCCACATTTCATGTCAATCACGTTGACCTATTTGAATGAGGGCAGTTGTAGGGGCAGTTGCAGCCTAGCGGTTAAGGTACTGGACTAGTAATTGAAAGGTCGCTGATTCAAGCCCCACCTCTGCTAGGTTGCCACTGTTGGGCCCTTAAGAAAGGCCCTTAACCCGTAATTGCTCAGACAATATACTGTCACTGTACTGTAAGTCGCTTTGGATAAAAGCGTCAGCTAATTGCCGAAAATGTAAATGTAAATGGTTAAGGCGTGATCTACCAGCATGCACTGTGCGAACTACTGGTAGATTGCGATCAACGTTTTGGGCACCCCCGAACTAAAGGATGAATGTGGCAGCTATAGAAATCAGAAAACTGCAACTCAGTTCCTGGAGAACTGAGTTAAAGAATGCCAGCAAGGGAGCTAGCAGAAGTGACAGTTAGTATGCCAGGGAGTCAGTGGGATCAGCCCTCAGGGATCCTTTCAAAGCGGTGGTGTATCGTAACGGTTTTGAGAAACGTCTATCAAAATGATGCTCAAGAAATGCAGTTTCAGTCAGAATGCTTGTTATGTAAACTGCTGTATACTAGTACACCATAATCAGTGTGCGAGCATGTCTTGATCTACTTAAATAACTGTTATTATTCCAGCTTCTTTAGTCTGCTCCCATCAGGAAGGAGACTGCGGAGTCTCCGAGCCAAGACCAGCCGACTGAGGGACAGCACCATCCACCAGGCTGTCAGGATCCTCAACTCTCTTCCTGTTCTGCCCCCCTTCCCCCTTCTGCCCCCTATGTCCATCTCACGAACCTAACCCCCCCCAATCAATACCACAAACCCTACATCCCCAGTACCTACTTAATGCACACATCACTTTAAACTATCTATAAATCATCTAATTTGCACTGCCATTGTAATTGCACTGGTTTGACACAAAGACTTCTAAATCTGCATTGTCATTTTAAATGTCTAGGTTTTTAATATTGGGACCTCTATTTTTCAATTGTTATATTTTAGTGCTATATTTTTCATACTTCTTGTGTCAGTGTATATATATTTGCGCTTTAGTGTGTTTATTCTAGTGTGTTTATTCTATTTTTACATTCTTCTTATTCTAGGTTTATTGTCTTTTAATTAATGTTTAGTGTTGCACCATGGGTCAGAGAGTAACTTAATTTCAATCCTCTGTATGTCCTGTACATATTGCAGTACTGACAATAAAGCAACTTTGACTTTGACTTTAATTTTAATTCATTTCAAAACAGAACGTAACAGCTTCTTTAGGGCAGAATGGTGGCTAAGTGGGTAGCACTGTCGCCTCACAGCGAGAAGGTCCTGGGTTCGATCCCCAGGTGGGGCGGTCCGGGTCCTTTCTGTGTGGAGTTTGCATGTGTCCCGTGTCCGCGTGGGTTTTCTCCCACAGTCCAAAGACGTGCAAGTGAGGTGAACTGAAGATACTAAATTGTCCATGACTGTGTTTGATATAACCTTGTGAACTGATGAATCTTGTGTAATGAGTAACTACCGTTCCTGTCATGAATGTAACCAAAGTGTAAAACGTCCTAATAATAATAAGTTAAACTTATATAGCGCCTTTCTCAATGCTCAAGGACGCTTTACAACATTTTACAATACAATACAATACAATACTTTTACAATACAATACAAAAACTATGAAAAATGCTCAGTAAAGAGAAGTGTTTTAAGCAAAGATTTGAAAATAGTGAGGGAAGACGCAGAGCGGAGAGCCAGAGGAAGGGAATTCCAGAGGCGAGGGGCAGCACAGGTGAATGAACGGCCACCCATAGCCCGCTTGAACCTGGGTACAGCCAATAAGTCAGAGTCAGAGGACCTAAGACTGCGACAGGAAGAGTGATACGTAATAAACAAACAAACAAACACAACAGAACTTAACAGCTGCTTTAAAATGTAGTTAGTCAAGACAGACCTTCCTCATGCAGCTTAACTACACCAATGCTATCCTTTGAAGAAATATCTACTACACACAACACAGCAAAGTGGCTTAAGAGCTACATTCTTGGTTGAATTTGAATGATTACAAAGCATTTTTAGATCATTTTAAATAAAACAAAAAAAAAGTAAAACACAATTATATTCTGGAAGAGCTGAGATGATTCTAAAAGTGGATGTTTATCAGTCTAGAAATGGTTACATCATCATTTTGTATGTTCTTTGAGGCTTTAAAATCATTTAGCTCTGCCATAGTGCCATTATCTATATATTCGGAACAGTGTGAATGTTTCCAGGGGTGGCGAGCCTGCTGAAATGTCTTCATAATGTAAAAAAGAATGTAAATTACCTCACAATATGAAAGAGACCATAGAGAGAAATAGGATTCATATAACAACAGCAAGAAGGAAAACTCAGGCATCAGTCTCATCTAATTCTAGCAAAAAAGCACACAGTTAATCACCAATCTTTTGGAATAATGATATGTGGACAAAGAAATCAATATTGGTACAGAACATGATTCCTCTGCTGTAAATGATTGTGATTTAATTTCTCTATATGGAACCAGGTTCTAAGTTTGGGATTGACCCTTAGCTCTAAATAAGTGAAAATAAGGAACTGACTCGTTTTTTAAATAATATTTTATGCATTTTCTCCCATTTTCTTCCAATTTAGTGTAGTCAGTTTGTCTTCCGCTGCTGGGGGATCCCTGATTGCAGTCGAGGTGGGTATATTGCTGCTCACGCCTCCTCCAACCCGTAGGCAGGAACCCTTTTTCACCTATGCACTCTGCACAGGCGCCTCTCTATCTGCTCACCGCACAACAAATTTTTTGCCTCTTGAACACTGTTAGGTGTTTCTTATAGATTTTTGGGTGCTGATCACGAATATCACATCAAAATTTACGTATCACGTACCGTTTAAGAGAAATCTTCAGTTTTATCATAATTTTTGCTTAAATTTTTATCCAAACATCTCACTCCAGTAAGTGACTCATCAGCAACAGTTTGTGCAGCTTGGGCATGTCCAGGCATGTATAATCAGACCAGGTTGGAAGCTTTTCTGTGGAAATATGACATCTTGGGCATGCCTGGGCAAGTCAGAACGAGCTTGGCACTTTCTCAGCATGCTATAAAGGTGGCTTGCATAAACCGATCCTGCTCATTTGGTTAATACAGAAAGCTAGTGTGTATGTGTGCATCATTCTAGTAAAGTACAGTGTCTGTATCAATATAACAGTAAGTAAATTTAATGCTATAGCCGTTTTGCTGTCTGGCGATATGTCTCGTCAATGTCGTAACAGCCGCGACACATTCTGCTATATCTGTGGCGAATATACACTTGCGTCTCAGAGACGTTCTATAACTGCTCTTGTGAAGAAAGCTTATCATCTGTATTTCGGCTGCAAAATTGGTGACCAAGACAAGGAATGGGCGCCTCACATTTGCTGCACAACATGCGCTGTCAATCTAAGAGCCTGGCTCAGAGGCACTCGTAAGAGTATGCCGTTTGCTGTTCCGATGATCTGGCGAGAACAAAAAGACCATGTGACGGACTGTTATTTTTGTTTGACTAATGTATCTGGTTTCTCTGCCAAAAACAAGAAGTCAATTGAATATCCTAATCTGCCTTCAGCAATGAGACCTGTGCCACATGACGACAGTCTCCCAATTCCGAAACCACCCGAGGATTGGACCTTAGACGAACCAGATGAAGAAACTCCAGTGCAGGGTACTGACAGTGACACTGACCCAAATTTTGAACCTTGCACATCTGATAACACAGTCAGAATTGAACGATTTGGTCAGAGATTTGGGTCTGTCAAAAGCAAAAGCCGAGTTGCTGGGTTCCAGGCTGCAGGGATGGTGTCTGCTGTCACCAGGTACGAAAATTTCTATGTTTAGAAGCCGACATCATGATATCACCAAATTTTTTGCACAAGTCGACAGTCTCTGTTTCTGTTGTAACATTGAAGGATTGTTCTCGGCCTTGGGTTGTGATCACAATCCGGAAGAGTGGCGTCTCTTCATTGATTCGTCAATGCTAAGCCTGAAAGCTGTTCTGCTACACAATGGCAACGTTTATCCGTCAGTACCTGTTGGCTACGCAGCACACATGAAGGAAACGTATGAGAATATGGAACTGTTGCTCAACCACATCCAGTATAGCAGGTACAACTGGAATATCTGTGGAGATCTGAAAGTCGTTGCTCTGTTACTGGGACTGCAGCTCGGCTATACCAAGTACTGTTGTTTCATCTGTGAATGGGACAGCCGTGCCAAAGAGTCACATTATTGTCGACAGAGCTGGCCACTCCGCAAAAAGTTAGTTCCAGGACAGAAAAATGTTGCACACGAACCGCTTGTCGAGCCGGCAAAGATATTTTTGCCTCCTCTACACATAAAACTTGGACTCATGAAGAATTTTGTGAAAGCACTGAACAAGGAAGGCGAAGGTTTTCGCTATTTAAGACAGATGTTTCCAAGAATAAGTGACGCGAAGATCAAAGAAGGCATTTTTGTTGGTCCCCAGATCAGACATGTTATGAGTGACAAGCGGTTTGAAGAGCTGTTAGTTGGCCAGGAAAAAATTGCCTGGAAAGCCTTCAAAGACGTTGTTGACAATTTTCTGGGCAATTACAGAGCGCCAAACTACGTTGAAGTCGTAGACAAACTTCTCCGCGCATACCAGAAAATGAGGTGCAACATGTCACTCAAGATTCATTTCCTTCACTCACACTTGGACTTCTTCCCCGTGAATCTCGGTGCTGTCAGTGACGAACACGGTGAGCGGTTTCACCAGGACATTGCTACAATGGAGAAACGATACCAGGGCAACTGGAATCCGTCAATGCTTGCTGACTACTGTTGGACACTGCAACGTGATGCACCAGAAGTTGAATACAAAAGAAAATCAGGAGCAAAACATTTTAAATTCTGTTGAACTTAATGGCTCATGCGGAACATAAACGTGATTAAATAGGTAAACATATAAATGTCTATTTCTTAGAGTTCCTACGTGATGCAGTAAAACAAAAACTATATTTGTGCATACCCTATAGGTACCTGTCACAATCACCTAAAACTTTTCAGGAAGCAAGACTTTTAAAAAAATTTGTTGTGCAGTGAATCAGCGTCCTTACACGGCATTTGAAGACCCCACCCACATAGTCCGGTCATCCCGCCCTGCAGGCACTGCCAATTATGCCCGCTAGATTGCTAGCGGAATATCCTGCGGCGCCACCTGGGGACCAGGAACTGAATCTTCTTTGATTGACTCAATCACTTACTTCTCTTGACTCAATCACTAATTAAAATGAAAAGCAGCCAATCAATACAGTCCACAATATTATTAAAAGATTCAGATAATCCAGAGACATTTCTGTGCAAGAAAGGCAAGACTCATGTGATAAACTCATTACTCATGTGATAAATTCAAATCTCTAAAATCAGAAGTGGTCATGCATCATTTGGCTTCATGAGGCCATGTTACAAATTTATATACATACAAGTGTGTGGTAAATGTGTTTTCTGTTTCTCATTTTGAGGAAGTGTAGGGTTTGTTGTCCCAAGATAGCATTTACAGTACTACTATTAATGTACCAGTTTTACATATTACGTAGCATAAATTTCCCCTATGTAAGTACAATATGACACTAGGGATGTAATGATTCACCACAATACAGTTAATAACAGATTAAAAAATTCCATGATTCAAATCGATTTGACATGTAAAATGAATCAATATTCACTTTAAACAGCAGAGGGCACTGGCGCTATTCACCTTGCCTGGTTGACGTCACTGGCGCTATACGCCTGGATGCCAAATTCAAGGTTTTTCAGCCAAATTGGGCCTAATTCAAAATTGTTTTGCATAGTTTGTACCTACCTCAGAAAAAAAACGGCATTTATTATATAAATAAATAAAAGATAATCACAAATAATAAAAGGAAACTTTGTCAAATTTGTCTTCTTTCAAAATTGGGAAAAAAAATCGTATCGTGAACCCAGTATAGTGAACCCAGTATCGTAAATCACATTGCAGGTAGAGTGTATCGTTACATCCCTAACAAACACTACAAAGAAAATCAGTGCACAGAGACAAACATTAGGAAATAAATATTTTTTTTTTTTACAGCAATATAACATATTCAGCTGAACTGGGAAAAATGCACTAAAACAGATCACTTTGCATTTTACCTCTGATCCTGGTCTGGCCAGAGAACCTCATCCACATCTGCTGTGATGTTCGCCCTGGTCAAGCAGCAGGGGAAACGACTAGCATGGTGGAGCCATCTCTGGCATTTATCTGCGTGGACGTCATCAAATGCGTCCTCCAATGTCTGGAGTAAAGCTACTCGCTCGTGTGGTCTGTGTTTGTGCACCTTCCACCACTATGCTGGAGCACTATGCTCCAAAGCACCCCAGTGTTATTTTTGCTGTCAAATGCTGACAGCAAAAGTCTGAATCTGAATCTGTGTGCGCTCCTGAGAAGGTTTTATTTAAGGATGTTAATGTTTTTGGGAACATTCATCCATCCATCCATTACTTGTTTCCAGTCTGCCTGTCCCAGTTGAGAAGCACCATAGCATGATGCTGACACCTGCATGTTTCACCATAGGTATGGTGTTTGCTTTTTGTCTCACCCGACCAGAGAATCTTTTTCATCATGTCAGGGTGCTTTACATGCTGTTTAGCAAAATGTCAGTTTAGCAAATTTGCCTTTTACTCAGCAGCAGCCACTCTTGCCACTCTGCCATGAAGGCCTGATGTTAGGCGTGTTGCAGAGATACAGTAGTTGTCTATTCAATAGGTTCTCCAATCTCAGTGCAGTATTTTTCAGATCTTTCGGAGTGACTTGGGTTTTTTCTTAGCTCACTGATATAAGCAGTTCTAGCCCTGATACCCAAATTGACTGGATGATTGAGGTCCTTCGGGATTGTAGTCCCAGAAACATACAAAGCCTCAGATATTGTACTAACTTTTATACTATCTTGCTACAATTTGATTACAGAGATCCACAAACGTTTCTTTGACTTCATGGCTTAGTTTTGGTTCTGACAATGCAGTGTAAATAATGCGCCCTTATTAAAACATGTGTCTGCCTTTCCATATTATTCCCAGTAAGATCATATTGCAATATGTGGTCTCCAATTTTTGTCTACTAATTAATTAAAGGGCGCATGGTGTAGCACTGTCGCCTCACAGCAAGAAGGTCCTGGGTTCGATCCCCAGGCGGGGCAATCTGGGTCCTTTCTGTGTGGAGTTTGCATGTTCTCCCTGTGTCTGCGTGGGTCTCCTACGGGAGCTCTGCTTTCCTCCCACAGTCCAAAAAATGCACGTCATGAAGTCAGGTTAATTGAAGACACTGAATTGCCCTATAGGTGAATGAGTGTGTGTGTGTGTGTGTGTGTGTGTGTCTGCCCCAGTGTCTGCCCCAACTGCAGAACATCCAAATGCACATGTACAAACCGGGTGCTGCATTCTGATTGGCTGAGCTGAATGTCACGCACATATCGCCGCTACAACATTGTAATATAATAATAACGACCTGGCGAGTGCAGCCAATAGGGGGAGGGCAGTGCGGTGGGGGTTGAGTTCATGTCTTGGAGGGCCCCCTCACGCCATGGGCCCCAGTGCACCTGCCCCCCCTGCAACCCTGGTAGTTACGCCCCTGGTCTGCCCTGCGATGGACTGGCGCCCCGTCTAGGGTGTTACTGTGTGCTTTGCGCTCATTGTAAAGCTGGGATAGACTCCAGCACCCCCCTGCAACCCTGATTGGATAAGCGGTTAAGAAAGTGAGTGAGTGATTAAAAAAATCTAATAATGTGTTTTCAGTTGGTCATTTTCTGTAAAAATTTTTTATTGATGGGTAAAATAGCAATTACATCCATTTAAAATAAAATCCACAATGCTATAAAGTGTGTAAAAAGTCTACATATTCGAGTCATTGTTTATGGAAAAATACCATTTATAGATATCTTTGGTCATTTTATACTCCTTATGCAAATGTATATATTCACATGCAGTGCAAATGGGCTTTATAAACTCCTGATTCCTCATTATCAGATGAGGCTCCGCATAAAAGTGTTTCCTCCATTCAAAGTAGCTGAGATAAAGGTCGTCATCGCTGTCGAGCTGAAGCAGATATTCAGCCAGCTCTTTTGCACTGGGAAAGTCATTCACGTGAATGAACGCGCTGCCTGGAATGTAGTTTTCATAGTTTTCTCTTGGGGGTCCTAACACTACAGGAACAGTACCCACCACTAGAGGTCCGTTTAACTTCTCTGTAATGTAGTCCCAGTAAATGGAGTTTTCAAAAGCCAGGTAGAACTTGCAGCTGGCTATGGTGGGGTAGTATTCAGAAACATCCAAAAACCTTCCAAAGGCGGTTCCGAACACATGCACCGTAATATGATTCTTAAGCTCATGGAAATAGCGGTTCCTGACATCTGTGCCGGTTTCTGGGTTGCTGTTGCTCACAATCACACAAACTAACTTGTCCTTCTTAGGAATGACAGTTTCTTCTAAAGAATCTTTTCTAATTTTCAGGTGGTGATGAACAACAATATCGGCGTCCTGCCTGTAATTAAGTGTCAGGTTAAAGAGGTTCTCCAGGCCGTCTATCTGTACTGTATTTGTTGGCGATTCAACGTGGAACCAAATCCATCTTTGAAAATGGGGCCGAGGAGATTGAGGCAGGTTGGACAGATCACTTTTAATAGCCTTGTGGAAAACAAGCACGGCGTGTGCCTCGCTATATAGAGACCTGTCATCTGTCAAAAAGCAGCCGTCGATACCCAACAAGCTCTTGCAGTCACTCAGACTGAATCTATAGTTTTCAGGCCAAAACCAGAGCAGCAGAATGGGCTTGTCAGGCAACTCATGACTGGTACTGTTGTATATCTCTGAGTACTGGTATGGCAGAATGCCAGGCAGTGGACAGTTATTGGAGTTATGAAAGAAAAACAACAGATTGATTACTCCTCCAATGACAACTGAAGAAATGATTATGATCTTCAAAGTTCTAGAAGATCTAGGTGGCATCATATTTTCTAGAAAGGGTAAAAAAAAAAAACGAGTGGTTTGGTTATCACCATACACCAGGGGATTGATTTTTTTAAATTGTGTGTGTTAACACACTTAACACACACATACACCGATCAGCCAGAACATTAAAACCACCTCCTTGTTTCTACACTCACTGTCAGCTGTTTTATCAGCTCCACGTACCACTTTATAGTTTTACAATTACTGACTGTAGTCCATCTGTGTCTCTGCATATTTTTTAAACCTCCTTTCACCTTGTTCTTCAATGGCCAGGACCCCCACAGGACCACCACAGAGCAGGTATTATTTAGATGGTGGATCATCGGATTAGTGTATGATTTATTAATAATAAACCTGGGTTATCTTATTCATATAGCTTAAAGAGTTAATATATCCTACAAAGTGACACAAGGTACAAAATCAATGGCTGACAAAGAGCAGGTATTATTTAGGTGGTGGATCATTCCCAGCACTGCAGTGACACTAACATGGTGGTGGTGTGTTAGTGTGTGTTGTGCTGGTATGAGTTGATCAGACTGCTGGAGTTTTTAAACACCTCTCTGTCACTGCTGGACTGAGAATAGTCCGCCAACCACAAATATCCAGCCAACAGCGCCCCGTGGGCAGCGTCCTTTGACCACTGATGAAGGTCTAGAAGATGACCAACTCAAACAGCAGCAATAGATGAGCACAACACACACTAACACACCACCACCATGTCAGTGTCACTGCAGTGCTGAGAATGATCCACCACCCAAATAATGCCTACTCTTTGTCAGCCATTGATTTTGTAACTTGTGTCACTTTGCAAGATATATTAACACTCTATATGAATAAGATAACCCAGGTTTATTATTAATAAATATTAAATGTAAAATGTTTATATGGAAAAACACATACATCATACACTAATCCGACAGGAAGATGTTATCACTATTCATGATAACACAGTCCTTTATATGCACTATTGCTTAATTATTAAGTTACACGAGTTCTAGCTCTTGTTACTGGCCATGTTTCTAGCTCTTGTTACTGGCCATGTTTCTAGCTCTTGTTACTGGCCATGTTCCTAGCCTAGCTCTTGTTACTAGCCATGTTCCTAGCTCTTGTTACTGGCCATGTTTCTAGCTCTTGTTACTAGCCATGTTCCTAGCCTAGCTCTTGTTACTAGCCATGTTCCTAGCTCTTGTTACTATTCATGTTCCTAGCTCTTGTTACTAGCCATGTTCCTAACCTAGCTCTTGTTACTAGCCATGTTCCTAGCTCTTGTTACTATTCATGTTCCTAGCTCTTGTTACTAGCCATGTTCCTAGCTCTTGTTACTATTCATGTTCCTAGCTCTTGTTACTAGCCATGTTCCTAGCTCTTGTTACTTACTAGCCATGTTCCTAGCTCTTGTTCCTAGCCATGTTCCTAGCTCTTGTTACTAGCCATGTTTGTTTCTAGTCTTGTTACTAGCCATGTCTCTAGCTCATGTTATGCTAGCTCTTTGTTTTGCCTTGTTTGCTTTGTTTTGCCTCTTTTGCCTAGTTTTGTTCTGTCTTGTCTTTTTTTTATAATAAATCCTTTGTTTTTGGTATACATCTCTGCGTGTGTGTCCGCCCCCTTTGTCTCGTCCCTTAGCCTCCGCATGACATAATAGTTCCCCAACTAGGACGCAGTGAGATGTTTGTTGTTCAGGAGTTCCCTGAATTTGACTCCATGGGGTTCCCTCATACCTTCCCGCTCTGTAGGCCAGCTCCCTATGATGGAAGCGACCCTTGGGTCGAGGGCTTCCTCCTTCAGAGCCAGCTCTACCTGCAAGACCTTCTTGATCCTCAGCCTACTGAAACACAAAAAGTTTTGTTTATGATGTCAAGGCTGAAGGGTGCTGCGCAAGAATGGGCTAGGCAGCTCTGGTCTGAGAAGGGAGCTGAGTTGAACTCAGTTAAGGTGTTTGAGGGCCTCATGAGAGCCAAATTTACAGACAGGAATCCTTATGAGTATGGTTTAGGGGAGTTTACTAAACAAAGAAAGCACCCATTGGAGACGCTCCACGCAGCAAAGCGCCCACTGCAGCTTATGCCCGGCATCCAGTGCCTACTGGGGATGTGAAAATTCCCCCAGTACCCACTGCCGATGTGGTCCGGGTGCCAGTGCCCGCTCAAATTGCTCGTGACCGTCCCAGGTCTATGCTAGGAGCCAGTCAGGATCGCTTGTTTAGTTTTGTTCCTTGTAATGACCCCAAGGGCTCCGGGGGTCCTTCTGTTTTTTCACCGGCTCCAGTTTCGTGTGTTCGTGTATATGTCCGGCCCCTGCCTGTTCGGTTAGTCTCTAGTTTGTCGGTCTCTGACTGTGCTAAAGGTAATTTAGCAGTTCAGAAGACCATGGATGCTTTGTTTGTAGTCTCGGGTTCTCCAGCCACCCAGTCAAACAATTCCAAGTTTTCTCTAGTTCACCCTCCAGGGTCCAAACAGCTGATTCAAGACGCCTCTTCTGGCTTCAAACAGCTGATTCAGGACGCCACTCCAGGGTCCAAGCAGCTGATTCAGGACGCCACTCCAGGGTCCAAGCAGCTGATTCAGAATGCCACTCCAGGGTCCTAGCAGCAGATTCCGGACGCCTCTCCAGGGTCCAAGCAGCTGATTCCTGATGCCTCTCCAGGGTCCTCGCAGCTGACTCAAGAAGTTTCTCAAGGGTTTTCGCAGCTGATTCCGGATGCCTCTCCAGGGTCCCTGCAACTGATTAATGACATTTCTCCAGTGTTTTTGCAGCTGACTCCAGACGCCCCTTCTCAAGGGTCCTCGCAGCTGACTCAGGACAACTCTTCTCCAGGGTCCTCGCAGCTGATTAATAACATTTCTCCAGTGTTTTCGCAGCTGACTCCGGACACCTCTTTTCAAGGGTCCTCGCAGCTGACTCAGGACACCTCTTCTCAAGGGTCCTTGCAGCTGATTAATGACATTTCTCCAGTGTTTTCGCAGCTGACTCCGGATGCCTCTTCGCCAGGGTCCTCGCAGCTGACTCCGGATGCCTCGCAACTGATGCTGCGATCCAAGTCGGCGCCCCTCGATGGCACTTTTGTTCTCAAGTCGGTGCCCCCCGGTGGCGCTTTTGTTCTCAAGTCGGCGCCCCCTATTGGTGCTTTTGCCCTCAAGTCTGAGCTCCCAGAGGACGTTTCTGAACTCTCGTCAGCGCCCCTCGACCGCGCTTTTGTTTTCTCAGCGGCGCCCTACGTTCCAGCAATTTTGTCAGGCCTGCCTCGGAACTTTCTAAATGACTTTAAATTTGCCCCGCAGGGCCCAGGACCCCCTTATTTAGTTTTTTTTTGTGGTGAAGGCATGCCAGGAGTAGTGCCTTCAGGGGGGGCTTCTGTGACAATGAGCTCCTGTGTGCCACGCCCCCCTGGGAGGAGAAGCCTGGGACATTTAAGGAGGCAGCTTCTCCTCAGACTTTGGGAACTATTTGACTTTGGCTTTGTTTGATGCGGTATGAATTCTTGGTTCTAGGTCTTGTTACTAGCCATGTTTCTAGCTCTTGTTACTAGCCATGTTTCTAGCCTAGCTCTTGTTACTAGCCATGTTTCTAGCTCTTGTTACTATTCATGTTCCTAGCTCTTGTTACTAGTCATGTTCCTAGCTCTTGTTACTAGCCATGTTTCTAGCTCTTGTTACTAGTCATGTTCCTAGCTCTTGTTACTAGCCATGTTCCTAGCTCTTGTTACTATTCATGTTCCTAGCTCGTTACTAGCCATGTTCCTAGCTCTTGTTACTAGCCATGTTCCTAGCTCTTGTTACTATTCATGTTCCTAGCTCTTGTTACTAGCCATGTTTCTAGCTCTTGTTACTAGCCATGTTTGTTTCTAGTCTTGTTTGTTTCTAGTCTTGTTACTAGCCTTGTTTGTTTCTAGTCTTGTTACTAGCCATGTTTCTAGCTCATGTTACGCTAGCTCTTTGTTTTGCCTTGTTTGCCTAGTTTTGCCTAGTTTTGTTCCGTCTTTGTTTTATAATAAATCCTTTGTTTTTGGTATACATCTTTGCGTGTGTGTTTATCCTTGTTATAAAGTGATTATTAATATAAATATAGAGTCCCTACTCGCATTGACTCATTGATTATTAAATTATTAAATCACATGGTGGGTATTTTTAAATATATGGCTCATGTCATGAAATTAACCTTTTAAAGTTTAGTTTTTTTATTACTTAATTAAAAACTCAGTGTCTACAACCACTGGGCAAAAGCCCAATGAGAATAGCATTTAAAGGGCTCACCCAGCTGCAGCACATTACCACTGATGAGATGTAGATTAATTAATTAATGTACAATTTAACATCAATGTATTATATATATATATATATATATATATATATATATATATATATATATATATTATCATCTATATGAATAAGATAACCCATGTTTATTATTAATAAATATTAAATGTAAAATGTTTATATGGAAAAATACATACATACACTAATCAGACAGTAAGATGTTATTACTATTCATGAAAACACAGTCCTTTATATGCACTATTGCTTAATTATCAAGTTATACACACTATGTTGTAGCTCTTATTGTTTATTACAAAACCATGTGCTTGCATTGCACACATTTTTGACATTCCTCAGTTGTAAAGATTATTTACGACAGTTAAACACTTCTATAAACACGCAGCTTGACCCAATGTCAAGGTATTTGTTACATGTATGTAATGGATTTGTTATTGTAAAATAAACTATCACTTATAATAACCACAAATATGAACTGAAACCTAATTCGCAAACCATCAGTGATACAATTCATGGCTCTATAAGCCTGTGTACTCTCTTTTAAGCCTTTTTTCATAGTGCAAATATATAATTTTAAACATTGTAAACATTTTATTACACGCTTCTGCATGGTGTCATACACATTCTTGTTATACAGTGATTATAAATCTAAATCTACATATAAACGAAGAGTCCCTACATGTAAAACAGACTCGCATTGACTCATTGATCATTTAATTATTGAATCACAAGGTGGGTATTATTGTTATATTGTAAAATTAACCCATGAGTTTAGCTTTTATTATTTAATTAAAGGCTCAGTTTCTACAGTCTTTTTTGGAAAACAGTGATTTTACTCCTTACAACCATTTCAAATCCATGCACAAATATTCTCTGCTGTAATTTATCTGCTATGTACCCTGTTTTGCATTGTTACCTTGATTTCTTTTCTTCCAAAATCCCAACAGGTTTGTTATTTGTAGCTCGGCTGATGTGGACGAATGTTGTTGCAGTGTGTGATGTGAGCCTTCACGTTAGCTGGCTTCTGTACACCTGTACAGAATCCACGCCCATGCATACAAAGCTTTTAGAGCTGCTCCTAAAAAAGCCAACCAGGCTGATCATTTCCGCTCACCTGTTCTGGTCTGTTCTGGCCTGCCGCTTTGAATGAAAACCACGCCCACACTGTACAATCAGCATATGTAAGCGGACAAAAAAGAACAACTGGGTGATGATTTACTTATTGTAAAGAAACTACAAGTCATTCTTGTGTTTTCTTTTTTTCTGTTTAATTGATGAAATATTCCTGTGATGGAGTGGCGACCTCTCCAGGGTGTTTCCTACCCTTCGTTCAGTGTATTGCACCCACCGTGACCCTGACCAGTATAACGTGGTGGTAATTAGACAGTAAATAAATGAATGAATGATGAATTACTGTCACCTGAGCACGTCTGGTCTCACTCCCTTTGCTTGATTCTGTCACTATGTAACCCCATACCTCAGCTGTTCTTTTTTTGGCCTCATGGCAGCATGAACAGACCCGCATGGTTGAATTTGAATCATCTACACTACAAGACATACTGATTGTGATGTGGTGACACTCAGCTGTGCAAATACAGTATATCCAAACTTTGTGCCATTTTATAGTGTTGAACCATTCAGTTTTTGACTACAATCTACAGTAAAGAAGGAAACATCATTGCAAGTCTCCTGTGTCTGGTGTTTACTTCACCCTAAACCCAATATCCTACTGAGCTATTACACTTATCCATCCATTATTCACTACAGTTTACCTTTGATACACTACTCTTATTTATTTATAGATTTTTATTTCTTATCACAAACTGCACAATTTTACAATGCAAATGTAGGCGGCTCAGATGGCCAGCAGGTAAATCTAGGTAAATCTTTTCTATCTATGCTAAGACATTGCGGGATTGCATGGTGGTTCAGTTTATTCCTCTCTCCAGCTAATAGAAATGGATTAGAATCCACCACATTATTAAAGAAAACCATGTGCATCTTGTGCTAGGACTATCTAATAAAATGTCTGGAAGTTTGGTATGTTTTCTTATTTTAGTCTAAAGCCTATAAAGATGATAAATGAATCTGAAAATTAGGTGTGTATTGTTTGCCCAGTTTTGGATTTGTAGTACAGTCTTCTAGAAAAGCCCTGGGTCAAAAAAATTGGTCACAGAGAAAAATATTAACTATTAATGAAACAAATTTTAACAGGCACATAAACTTGTATGCAGTCTCTCCCTTGTGGAGGCTTCACGTTATGTCTTGTACACCACAGTGGGACCAGACTGTAGTGGATAACAGAAAAAGTAAGATGCGCTGTTTGGTTGCGTCAAAATTCATAGACAAAATGTGGGTCGTTTGAGTGCCCAGATGGTGCATCTATCTGTCTGTCTGTCTGTCTGCCTGCCTGCCTGTCTATCTATCTATCTATCTATCTATCTATCTATCTATCTATCTATCTATCTATCTATCTATCTATCTATCTATCTATCTATCTATCCATCCATCCATCCATCCATCCATCCATCCATCCATCCATCCATCCATCCATCCATCCATCTGAAGGAATATGTAAATAACTTTTTATGTAAGAGTATTACTTAAATGCCAGTTAGTGCTACCATACTGTACTTCTGATTTTCATTTACAATGTTTTGTTCCAGTTGAAACCAGACTGAAGCTTTATTGCTTTTTTAATGCAATAGTTAATTTAAAAAATGCAATTCTTCAATAAAACGTGTAACGGCAGTACATCAGTAAAAAGTTAGCCAACACTGACCTCTAGTGGACAGTTAAAACATTTTTCCAAACAACAGAATTCTGTTACCACACTAAAGAGCCAGATTTATTGTAGTTTAGACGCAGAAGATGCAGTACTTTAAATTATAGTGTTGACACAAATGTCAGTGATAACTACACCTCTTTTAAATGACATAGAAAAACCTGAGCCTTGTGTCTGTCTTTCTAACAAGAATGATCAATTAAAAATGTGTTCAAGCATCTTACAGTATTGTGTACACATTTTGTACACAAATACACATTAGAATAGAAAGCCTTTATTTGTTATATATACATATGCACATGTACAGTACAACGAAATTCTTTCTTCGCATATCGCTTCGGAAGCTGAGGTCAGAGCTGTCCCAAATATAATCCTAATTATAATTGTAAGAAATTTACGAACAGCAGAGTGTCCTGTCAGTTTTTTATGGTATAATGGGGAAATAAAGAGTGTGAGTGCTTGGGTTAGTTAGAAAAGTGGTAGAAATAAAAGAGAGGGTGTTTATTATGGCCTTACTTGGTCAGGGTAGGGATCTGAAGCTGTGAAGAAAAAAATATAGCTGTGGAATGGGATGTGACTAGATTGGAGGGAAAAAAGAAAAATGCATGATTGTATTAAAACATGTTAACTGTCGCCTCACAGCAAGAAGGTCCTGGGTTTGATCCCCAGGTGGGATGTTTTCTGAGGTGAATTGGAGATACAAAATTGTCCATGACTGTGTTTGATATTAAATTGTGAACTGATTAATCTTGTGTAACCAGTAACTACCGTTCCTGTCATGAATGTAACCAAAGAGTGTAAAATATGACGCTAAAAATAAATAAATAAATAAATAAATAAATAAAACTGTCGCCTCACAGCAAGAAGGTCCTGGGTTCGATCCCCAGGCGGGGCAGTCTGGGTCGTTTCTGTGCAGAGTTTGCATGTTTTCCCCGTGTCTGTGTAGGTTTCCTCCGGGAGCTCTGGTTTCCTCCCACAGTCCAAAAACATGCAGTCAGGTTAATTGGAGACACTGAATTGCCCTATAGGTGAATGGGTGTGTGTGTTTGCCCTGCAATGGACTGGCGACCCGTCCAGGGTGTTACTGTGTGCCTTGCGCCCATTGAAAAGCTGGGATAGGCTCCAGCAACCCCCTTTATAGCAACCCCCCCGCAAAGACAGTTTTTTATTATTGTATTGATTTATATTACATTTCACTTACATTTTGCCATTTATCCAGATATATTTACACATACAGTATATGCATGTATATTATATACATATATTATTTATATATTCCTATTATATATTTCTATTTATGTATTGAATCAGTTTGTAATTGATAATAAAATAGCATTCTTGATGTCTATTGTCTTATATAAACGAATCTGTAGTCTTAAAATGTACTTATTTGTTTTTATAAATTGTAATCCTAATAAAAAACAAAGAATCTCAGCTGATCGTGAGGTATAACTGAATCCTGAGGTTGTTAATACAGATCAATATTACAGCATTTTGGACACCTTATTTAATTCTCCCTAATTAAGTCCCAGGTTCTTTAAAATAACCTTCCTACACAGTGCAACCTTACACCTGATTGTATAATCCCAACCATTCTCCTCCGTCTTTTCTCCTTGGCTAGAATACCCTGAAAGGTTTTTATGATAAGGAAATTCCCCCACGGTTAGGTGCAAACATGGCCAGTTTTATAAGATGTAAAAACATGCTGACAGGAAATCAATGTACTCCCCTGCCGATACATGCTGTATGATGACTCCAGCTGCCATGCATTTAGCCAGCAGGACAGGCATTGCTCCTGACACTCCACCTTACACCAGCATCATGACAGATGGTAAGCAGGAACAGACGGGGATATCGGGGATGAATGCAAGCAGCCATAGACATCCAAGTCTGTCCTGAGCTACACGCCCCAATCCTTAAAAAAAGAAGGGGAGGGGGATTAAGGTTCTTAACTGCATCAATTTAGGTTCTGACCATTATTATGGACTTTTATATGAAACCCAGAGTCATAAGTTGAGGATTTGCAGTACCAATAGCTATAAGATAACAGTTAAATAACTAGAGAGGTGCATTTCCTGAAGACAATGCGAGTGTGATTGCAGTGCAGCGGATGGGCAGGGGTGCATATCCAAATGCTGTATCCAAGTCGTGGTGTCATCACATAGGGCAGTGATAGCTAAGTGGTTAAGGTACTGGACTAGTAAACAAAAGGTTGACGGTTCAAGCCCCGCCACCACCAAGTTGCCACTGTTGGGTCCCTGAGCAAGGCCCTTAACCCTCAATTGCTCATTGTGTAAAAACGTCTGCTAAATGCTGAAAATGTAAATGTACATGTAAATCACTGGGCCGATTTAGAGTTGGAACGGCGTTGATATCTCAAAATTTAAAAAAATGAATGGAAGTGAATGGGACAAAAAAACGGGCGTGGTGGGCGAACGGGTGGGCGTATTTAAAAGCTGTATACAAGAAGTGGTGTCATTAACGGGTCGCACAATTTAGAGTTGGAACGGCATCGATATTTCAAAAATTGCGGACGAAAAAAGCCTGACAATTGGGCCAAAAAAATTATAAAAACGGGCGTGGCGGGTGAACGGGTGGGCGGATCCAAAAGCTGTATACATGCAGTGGTGTCATCAATGGGCTGGACGATTTAGAGTTGGAACGGCATCGATATCGGCAACTTTAAAAAAGATGAATGGAAGTCAATGGGGCCAAAAAACGATATATTTCAATGAGCCTTGGCCGCCCGTGACCCTGTCGCCGGTTTACCTCTGTTCCTTCCTTGGACCACTTTTGATAGATACTGACCACTGCAGACTGAGAACACCCCACAAGAGCTGCAGTTTTGGAGATGCTCGTCTAGCCCAGTCGTCTAGCCATCACAATTTGGCCCTCGTCAAACTCGCTCAAATCCTCACGCTTGTTCATTTTTCCTGCTTCTAACATCAAGTTTGAGGATAAAATGTTCACTTGCTGGCTAATATATCCCACCTACTAACAGGTGCCGTGATGAAGAGATAATCAGTGTTATTCACTTCACCTGTCAGTGGTCATAATGTTATGCCTCGTCGGTGTATACATATACATGTGTACCTTATAGTTAAAGTTCTATATAATTCAAACGTTGTTTTGTGTTTAGTGATTTAATGTTTTTCATTCGTGCAGCGTTCAAGTGTCTCACGTTTACAGGTTAATTTGCACTATGAGGCGGTTCGAGCAATCCTACAGCAATTCAGTTAGCAATTGCTTAGACAAAATGTCCAAGATGTCAAAGTGTAAAGCAGGTAAAAACACGACTCTGGTATCTGAGCTTGGAAAACTGCCAACCAATTCCAGAGGAGGGGGGTCAAAACACGGACCGGAATTTGTGCCTTTGAGACCGTCGCTTATTGTTCTAGGTTTACATTCAATTATTAAGGTAGGTGTGCTGTAGCTTCCATTTATTATATCATTCAGTTTATGATTATAATTTAATGACTGTTGTGCTTGTTTGGAAGCAAGGGTAAGCCATCGTATGGAGCCCCTAGAACAGACAGGATTAAGGGTCTTGCTCAATTTGAATGGATTTGAACCGACAATCTTCCGATTGATAGCCCAACGCTCTACCCATTAGGCTACCACTGTCCCCGTGGCACAATATCCCCATCAAAGCTGCTGGCATTGTGTGTACATTTTGACAAGACCCCAAACTCTGTAAAACAGTGGGAGTTATTAAGGTGCAGCAAATAATGCAGAGGTTAGATGCAGGTCAAGGTAGGGAGAAAAAGCATGTCCAAGCACTTTAGGTGCGTTTTCAAGGGTTTGAAAATTGCCTCGTTTGTTCACCGTAGGGTTGTCAAATGAGGTGTTGTGGCCTGTGATACACACGTCTCAGCATCTTCTGTTTCCTCTCAGTGCCTTTTTGTGCTAACACACAGGGGAGAGGAGACGTAATGACCCTCAAACCAAGGCCCGTCTATCTGACAGATTGCTGTTGGCTCACTCATTGATTTGTATTTCGTTAAAAATTACCTGCTTCCTTCTTAGATCTGATCCATAATTAGGTCTGGCTTAAAGCATTCAGACGAGCCGGTTTGTGTGGTTCTGTCTGTCTCGCCCGCCCCCGACTTTCATTCTCATTCTTTTCACTCTCGTCATCAGCACCCCCACCCCCTCATTTGAGATTCAGCAGACTTGCTAAAACCACGGGGTGCCCCATTCTCCTCACCCCTGATTCAATGAGTCAATGCCCCCGTCCCACACAAAGACATGGACAATCTGTGCTACAAATCACCCGAAATGGGTCTGTTGCTCTCTCCACAGAGCAGTTAGGGAACATGAATGTGGCACACGTAACACTTTAAAAATGTGAAAAATGCATGAAGTGCGTCCTAATTGGATAGAAAAATGAAGCCACGTGTTCATATTTGCTTATTTGTCGCTCCAAATGAGTCCTCTGAAATTCTCTAATAGCGTAATGAATTTCAGCCGACTGGTAAAGGGGGAACCGTTTTGGCAATCACTGCTGAAGATAAACACACTTGTGCTATGCTAATTGCTTCACCTGTTATAGACACTGCATATTCTTACAGACAAGCTAATGCTCACAGATGCCTTTAGATTTCCATAAGTGCCAGACACTCAGAAAGCTACAAGGATGGAGCAATATGGCAAAAAGTACGTTAACATACCACAAGATTTAGGTGTTTGGGTGTTACAAGCACAACATTTGCTAGCAAGTGCATTAAATAAATCACTCACTCTCTTATCCAATCAGGGTCACTGGGGTGTGTGTGTGTTGTGGTGCTGGAATCTATCCCAGCTTTTTGATGGGCGCAAGGCACACAGTAACACCCTGGATGGGGCACCAGTTCATCGCAGAGCAGACACACATACACACACACACACACCCATTCACCTATAGGGCAATTCAGTGTCTCCAATTAACCTGACTGCGTGTTTTTGGACTGTGCGAGGAAACCCAGGAAACACTTGTGAGCCAGGCCGTCTGTCCAACATTACTGTCTGACCTGACAAATGTTGCTTTAACTGAATGGGACACCATATAAAATCTCGTTGAAGGCCTTTACCAAAGAAGAAAGGCAGTTATAGCAGCAAGGGAAGGACAACTTCATGTTAATACACATAGATTTTTAATGGCATAATTACATCGATCAGCCATAACATTAAAACCACCTCCTTGTTTTTACACTCACTGTCCATTTTATCAGCTCCACTTACCATATAGAAGCACTATGTAGTTCTACAATTACTGATGTAGTCCATCTGTTTCTTTGCATGCTTTGTTAGCCCCCATTCATGCTGTTCTTCAATGGTCAGGACCCCCACAGGACCACCACAGAGCAGGTATTATTTAGGTGGTGGGTCATTCTCAGCACTGCAGTGACACTGACATGGTGGTGGTGTGTTAGTGTGTGTTGTCCAATACCAGCTACCTCACAGTTCAACTAAAAACATGCTATAAGTACATAGTGTTAGTGCATAAGTATCTAATCCTACACAAAGTAGGGACATTGTATTGCCAATTTTTTTTTCAACTAAGCAAAAGCTACACCTTATACAACTATTTAGTTATTTTCTAGAGGTTAAACAGGTAACATCAGGTGTAGCCACACTGAACTGAAAAACGTCCAGCTGTTGTGGATGGATTGGATATCCCTGCACTAGTGAGCGAAGAAAAAAGAAACTAAGACAAGTCTAAGACAAGGTTTGCTGTCGAATATGCCAACCACAAAACCTCATCCTAGTCCTTACTGTCATATTTATGTCCAACCTTGCCACCTTTGTTAGTGTTTACACTTGTACGTCCACGCTTCTGTACTCGTCTCTTCTCCTTTCGCAGAAGTGCGGTATTGAGATGGAAGGCACACCAGCTTTGCCCTTCAGTAGTTATAAAACATGCAAGCCCCTTTCTGCCAGACTCGTCCTCCCTTGATAGCGATGAATAATAGCACAAAGTAAGGCTGCTAAATTATTGAAATGACTGTGGCATATCTGTCCAGTTAGCACCGCTCTCAGAGAACCCAGACACTTGATCAGCACCAGAGATGCGAACCCACTGACTGCTTAGACTCAAAACAAGGCCCCTTAGCAGCACAGGTAGAACAGCTTGAAATCTGATCAGCTTCAAAAAGCAGAGTTTTGATAAAGACGTACTTTACCAGATATTATTACACGGTGATCCAATAAAATGTATAAAATGTCTTATACAGTGATCAGCCATAACATTAAAACCACCTCCTCTATTCTACACTCCCTGTCCATTTTATCAGCTCCATTTACCATATAGAAGCACTTTTTAGTTCTACAATTACTGACTATAGTCCATCTGTTTCTCTACACACCTTTTTAGCTTGCTTTCACCCTGTTCTTCAATGGTCAGCACCCCCAGGACCACCACAGAGTAGGTATTATTTAGGTGGTGGGTCATTCTCAGCACTGCAGTGACACTGATATGGTGGTGGTGTGTTAGTGTGTGTTGTGCTGGTATGAGTGGATAAGACAAAGCATTGCTGTTGGAGTTTTTAAATACCGTGTCCACTCACTGTCCACTCTGTTAGACTCTCCTACCTAGTTGGTCCACCTTGTAGATGTAAAGTCAGAAACAATGGCTCATCTATTGCTGCTGTTTGAGTTGGTCACCTTCTAGACCTTCATCAGTGGTCACAGGACACTGCTCATGAGGCGCTGTTGGCTGGGTATTTTTGGTTGGTGGACTATTCTAAGTCCAGCAGTGACAGTGAGGTGTTTAAAAACTCCAGCAGTCTGATCAACTCATACCAGTACAACACACACTAACACACCACTACCATGTCAGTGTCACTGCAGTGCTGAGAATGATCCACCACCTAAATAATACCTGCTCTGTGGTGGTCCTGGGAGAGTCCTGACCATTGAAGAACAGCATGAATGGGGGCTAACAAAGCATGCAGAGAAACAGATAGACTACAGTCAGTACTTGTAGAACTAAAAAGTGCTTCTATATGGTAAGTGGAGCTGATAAAATGGACAGTGTGTGTAGAAACAAGGAGGGGGTTTTAATGTTGTGGCTGATGGGTGTACTGATGGAGAATACTTTATCAGGCAAAATTGTATCAAGGTCAACCTATAGAAGTTCTTTACATGACCAAGAGGAGATGGTGGAGGGAGACATTCAGCCGAACCCTCTAGAACACGATGATTTATTTAAGTATGGAGACAATATGAATACTAAATTTGTGAAGAGGAACATGAATTCTTTTTAGTATTAATTGTCAAGAAGCCGGGGCACTCTGAAGAGACTGAAAAAGGGAAAAGGGAAGATCCTAAGATCAGAGGAGCACGGGGGCTCAGAGCTGCCCGTCCTGCAGTCACCTTCATCGACTTGCAAATCAGCAGAAGAAGGCTAATTAGCAGCTGGCTAATGAAACCGCTATTCAGGGCAGGGCTGAAAATGGGGGGAAAAGCAAAAGGAAACTAAAAGAAGAAGCAGGGATTCCTTCTCTCAGCAATATCATTGGCATCATTTGAAGTCCGTTGAAGTTCAGAGCGCATCAATATGTGAACAAAGTTTGGAGAGGACGAGAAAGAAAGAGAGAGAATTACGAGGAGAGAGAGAGGAAGAGAGAGGACTAGAGATGAAATTAGCATTCATTTGAAGAATAGAGACTGTTATTTATCAGCTTGCTTTTGGCACAGCCGATGCTCTGGGGAAAAACTTTGCCATACAAAATTTACTGCTGTGTGTGATGGAAAATGAAGAATCAAAATCTCTCTCTCTCTCGGTCTCTTTTTCTTTCTTTCAGCCTCACATTTCACGGCTTTGTTGCTTTTTTGGTGTGTAGTTGAAGGCTGCTTCACAATCGTTTTACTACGTGAGGTATGCTCTTTGTATTTAAAAACAAAAGACACAGTTCTGAACGTTGTAATTCGGTTTGAATTCTTGGGATTTTGTCCCGAGTAAAACATGCATCAGCAAAGGTGCTGAACGTATTCATACGATAGAGAGAAGGTCAGCAGTAATGATTTAGAAGGTCAGCAGTAATGCATGTTTATGTGTGCACACTCAAGACAGAAGAAGATCAGATGTGTCAAGCCCAGCTGTGTTCGCCTCTGGTAGTGTCTCATTTCTTTGAAGATGAAGCTCTGCAGTCTAACTGAGACCCTACGGCAGGATCTCTCTTTGCAGAGCCCCCAGTCGTACTGCTTACAGACCCCAACACTTCTGTTTGAACATCAGTCACCTTGTGCACTGTCACAGCCTCGGGGAGACAAACACACACACACACACACACACTCATTTTACTATACTCATTTTTAACTCATGGAAACTAACGATGGAAAAGCATAATTTACATAAATATATAATTACAGAAACATACAACCCCAAATCAGAAAAAGTTGGGACGGCATGGGAAATGCAAATAATAAAAAACACAGAGTTTCTTACATTTACTTTATTTGATTGCAGGCAGGATGAACCTGAGATATTTCATGTTTTGTCTGGTCAACTTCATTTAATTTATTCATAAACATCCATTCCTGCATTTCAGGCCTGCAACACATTCCAAAAAAAGTTGGGACAGTAAAGCATTTACCACTTTGTAATGTTGCCATTCTTTTCCACCACATGTACACACCGAAGATACCAAGCGATTTAATGTTTCAGGTTTTATTTTGTCTCGTTCTTCCTGCAAACACGTCTTATTAAGATGTGCAACAGTACCGGGTCGTTGTTGTCGCATTTTTTGTTTAAAAATTCTCCACACATTCTCTATTGGGGACAGGTCAGGACTGCAGGCAGACCAGTCCAGTAGCCGTACCCTCTCCTTCCACAGCCATACCTTTGTAATGTGTGCAGGATGTAGATGTAATCGAAATCCCAGCTCCAAAAGTTCCAAAGTCATGGTTCAGCAGCAAACCTGCCTGCCTGTAGATGCAATCTGAAAATTTCATCCAGAGGTCTTAGCATTCTTATCAAGATGACAAAGAAAACCCCCATGGTATCGCAAAAAAAAAAAAATGACATAATGAAGGCTGGGACCAATGTTTAAGTGGCAAACTTAAGATCACTTACTAACCAAGGACTTCAAGGCCAGACTGGACTACCTGTGCAACCTGAATGGGCTGCAGGTACCACCCTATGCTACCAGTAGTAACAAGGACACTAACAAAATGCAAAACTACAAAGGAATCAGTCAGGAAAGATAAGAATAGACAGTCTGTGGCCACCACCTGAAAACAATTTCCTTTTGTGGGTCGTCTTGCTGTTACCTCTCTAGTGCACCTGTTGTCACTTTCATTTGCACCAAAGCAGGTGAAATTAATTCACATTGCTTATGCTTCCTAACTGAACATATTAATACTGAAGTTTAATTTATTTGGTGTTATACTAAGTGTTAAGTGTTATGAATGTGTGGTGTTTAAAAAGGTAAAAAGCATTAAATATTTATCCTCACAGTTGCAGTGTTCAGGACAAATATATGCTTAGCTCTAATTGTGCAGTTTGGGATACAAGCCAGCAGCTGTGATTAATTGTTTCTTATCTCTCTCACTGACACATTATTCTTTTTAAATCAACGGCAACAGTACACCGTGGTACCAAAAACGTCCTTGTTAGCCCAGCTCAAAGCAAATAAACCACAACGTAAAAGGAAAAGGAATTTGAATAGGCCTGCATAGTTCAGGGACACGGTTATATGAAGTAAGAAATGAAAACTGAAACTGTATCAGAGGTTTGTCTGGCCTAAGAAAGATGAGGTGTATGACCAAAAGAAAACTATTCTTATGCTGGGTCAGTGATGATGTGAGGAAGTTCATCTGCTGTAGCAGCTGTCAGTGTTGACCATGTGTCTGTTCGAACACCTAGTGATCTATCTACATAGATGCATTTTACATCATCGGACGCTCCCAAGAAGAAGACTGTACGAGTTCTTAGATGCCTTAAAATGCTCCTACTGAGGTGCCTTATTTTAGGTTATAAACTGTCTGAATAATGAGGGAGCATCCGATGCTTCCTCAGCGGTGAAGGCAATCCCAGCATTCAGTGCGGCACAACTTTTCTCACAAAAAATTACAAATATGCTGGACAAATGCGAAGCAACCAACGAAGTTATTTAAAATAAAAATACATTTTTATTGATTTTTAATTTGTATAAAGTTGCACAAGTTTGAATTATTTGCTAATTCGGGCTCGTCATAGACAGTTTAACCATTTGGGGTATATGGAGGGAGACATTAGCTGGCATGCTAGCAGGTTGTGCTAACTGTGTTAGCTTGACGTAATAATGGTAATCGCTGTCTAAGTAGTGCGTCTGGTTAACTTGTCTTATAAGTCGATGTCTTATTAGAATCCTCTCTACTTAGGCAGCTGCCCAGGTAGGCAGTAGGCAGCTCACTAGGTTTTCGAACAGACCCCATGTGACTGGCATTAACGATTTACAGAAATACCAAGGCATTTTAAAGTGGAATGTTGTGCCTTCTGTGATAAGTGGCCAAAGTGCCCCTGTGATCCCAGCCCAAAGAAAATAAAAACACAGTGCCAGGTAAAATTCACAGTTTAAAGATAAGACATTTAGTCATTTTATTACTATAAAGATGGATACGCAATCTAGTCATCTTCCACTGATTTTGGAATGCTCATTGCATGCACAACAATCCAGCTGGTAGAGGAGAGCCGCAGACTAGCACACAGCGTCTGTGACAAGTATAACCGCACCAGCATCTTTTTTTACAGAACATCAGAGGATTCTTCCAAACAACTTTAATGTGTTTTTAATACCACCTAAAATATCCAAAAAAGTAACAAGTAGCACTGTCACCTCACAGCAAGAAGGTCCTGGGTTTAATTCCCAGGTGGAGCGGTCCAGGTCCTTTCTGTGTGGAGTTTGCATGTTCTCCCTGAGTCCATGTGGGTTTCCTCTGGGAGCTCTGGTTTCCTCCCACAGTCCAGTGAATTACCCACCAAGACCCTGAAAAGGATAAATAAATGAATGAATGTTGTTTTTATGCATTGAAAGACATACAGTATTTAAATATAAACTTCTTACGTTATTAATAATAATAGGGTGGCTCGGTGGGTAGCACTGTCGCCTCACATAAAGAAGGTCCTGGGTTCGATCCCCAGGTGGGGCGGTCTGGGTCCTTTCTGTGTGGAGTTTGCATGTTCTCCCAGAGTCTGTGTGTGTTTCCTCCGGTGCTCTGGTTTCCTCCCACAGTTCAAAGTTTTGCAGTGAGGTTAATAGGAGATACGGAAATTGCCCTAGGTGTGTGTGTGTGTTTGCCCTGTGATGAACTGGCGACCTGTCAGGGGTGTTTCCTACCTTTTTACTAGTGAATTACCCACCACAACCCTGAAAAAAATAAATGAATGAATGTTGTTTTTATGCATTAAAATGAAATACATTATTTAAATATAAACTTGTTACGTATTAAACTAATAATAGGGTGGCACGGTGGCTCAGTGGGTAGCACTGTCGCCTCCCAGCAAGAAGGTCCTGGGTTTAATTCCCAGATGGAGCAGTGCAGGTCCTTTCTGTGTGGAGTTTGCATGCTCTCCCTGAGTCCGTGTGGGTTTCCTCCGGGAGCTTCGGTTTTCTCCCACAGTTCAAAGTTTTGCAGAGTGGTGACCTGTCAGGGGTGTTTCCTACCTTTTTTACTAGTGAATTACCCACCATGACCCTGAATAAAACAAATGAATGAATGCTGTTTTTATTCATTGAAATGAAATACATTATTTAATTATAAACTTATTACGTTAATAAAATAATAATAAAGGATAAATTAAAACTGTTTGTAACTTATATGTATTTTGTTTTTCATACTCTTCATAATTTGTTGTTTCAAGGGATATTCCGCTAGCACACCAGCACTAGGATTCTGAACTCTCAGCTCTGCTACCGGTTGGCTGGGTGCCCCCTAGCAGACACAATTCGCGAATGCCTGCAGCAGACAAAATTGGCCACTAATCTGCTGGGTAAAAAAAGACCAGACTAAAAAAGGGGTGGGGTCGTCAATGTTGTGTAAGGACCCTGGTAAGTAGCCTGAGCCCAGTGTACAGAAGTGGAGGAATGCAAAGATCAGCTTGTGACTCTCCATGCACAAGACTGGCCTCATACGCAAATCCATCAAAGTGCGGGTGAATAAGAAGTGATCGATGAACTGCGCATGCATTGAAGGGAGTGTGCCAGGCAAATATACTCTACTTAGATGCGATCTGGGTCGCCAGCAGCGGGAGACTAATTGGCTGTTTGTAACTTACACTGATCAGCCATAACATTAAAACCACCTCCTTGTTTCTACACACATTGTCCATTTTATCAGCTCCACTTACCATATAGAAGCACTTTGTAGTTCTACAATTACTGACTGTAGTCCATCTGTTTCTCTGCATGCTTTGTTAGCCCCCTTTCATGCTGTTCTTCAATGATCAGGACCCCCACAGGACCACCACAGAGCAGGTATTATTTAGGTGGTGGGTCATTCTCAGCACTGCAGTGACACTGACATGGTGGTGGTGTGTTAGTGTGTGTTGTGCTGGTATGAGTGGATCAGACACAGCAGCGCTGCTGGAGTTTTTAAACACCTCACTGTCCCTGCTGGACTGAGAATAGTCCACCAACCAAAAATATATCCAGCAAACAGCCTCGTGGGCAGCGTCCTGTTACCACTGATGAAGGTCTAGAAGATGACCAACTCAAACAGCAGCAATAGATGAGCGATCGTCTCTGACTTTACATCTACAAGGTGAACCAACTAGGTAGGAGTGTCTAATAGAGTGGACAGTGAGTGGACACGGTATTTAAAAACTCCAGCAGCGCTGCTGTGTCTGATCCACTCATACCAGCACAACACACACTAACACACCACCACCATGTAATTGTCACTGCAGTGCTGAGAATCATCCACCACCTAAATAATACCTGCTCTGTGGTGGTCCTGTAGGGGTCCTGACCATTAAGGAAGAGGGTGAAAGCAGGCTAAAAAGCATGCAGAGAAACATATGGACTACAGTCAGTAATTGTAGAACTACAAAGTGTTTCTATATGGTAAGTGGAGCTGATAAAATGGACAGTGAGTGTAGAAACAAGGAGGTGGTTTTAATGTTATGGCTGATCAGTGTATATGTATTTTGTTTTTTCATACTCTGCTTATGGATATTTAAACTGCAGTTCAACACATTATTGCACACAAACTGAATAAATCAAATATGTCTGGCAGCATGAAGTGTTACAACTTTATACTGTATGTAGAATTTAGAGATGAAGAAAACAAGCAATACATATATATTTAAAAATAGATATAAATAATATATTTTCTATACATTGACATATCTTCTCTTTTTAAACTTACACATACACACACACACACTAGTACAATCGGGTTTGCTGCTCTTTCAAGGTAATCCTCTGTGCAGTCTGTGTGCTCTTTCTCTGCCTCTATCTTTCTCTCATTCTCTTTCTCCTCTGGGACATTAAGGCTGAGATGGATGGTGAGTGTAGCTCCATGGTCCAGTCTCTCAAACAGACTGATTTATGGGGGTGCATTTTGCCCTGCAGGCCCCTCGAGGAAGCCCCTCTCTGCCGGTTGCGGTATCTTTCCTTGCTTTGCCCCGAAGACCACGTCTGAGCCGATGCCAAGCACCGAGCGGCCACTTCACAACCGGTCCTATTTGTCACCAGGATTGGCTTGGGAGCCTCCTAAAAGACAAGCAAAGGAGCAAGGCACAAAAAGCCAGGGAAGAAAAGAAATAGACCTGTCTCTGCTTTCCCCCCACAAGCATTGATCTCGGTGGAAAGCGCTTTTATTCTTTCAGTTTTGTTTGTGCCTGTGTCAGAATATCATGCCAGGAAAATCAGTCTCTGAGTGCAAGTTTACAACCTACAGCCACCAAACATAGCCATTATATTCCATTAAAAGTGAGTTATGAATGCAGTTATGATAGCAGGGCTGAAGGGAAATGAGGCAGCACAATTGCAGCAATTCTGTTTTAAAATGAGCCCATTACTGAGAGGCTCTTTATACAGGGCTTACAGAGGCAAGAAATGGATCAAGTTATTCATTGTTCATTTGTTCCCTCTTGGTTATTATAGTAACAGGTAATTATTTACATGTCTCCAGTTACTAAATATAAACTTCAGCTTAAGGCAATCTTAAAAATTAAACTTAAATAGGAAAAACATTTTAAAAATGTATATTAATGTGCTTTAATAATTTGACTAATCAAGGGTGATTTTATGATCAGTCGATATCTGGGGTTTATCTAGAAACCTGTGAATGAATCTGGTGCCAATTATTGTATTCATATTTATATTAAACGTAGAGTTTGTTTTGGTGTTCAGGTCAACTGTAGTGTCCAAATAACTTTTATAATATAATAACCTAATATAGTAGTAATGCTAGCAATATAGCTAAGACAAAAAGAAGACATGAAGTGCTTCTGTTAGTGAGAAGACAAAAAAAAAATCTTGATTTGGAAGGTCAAACAACTTCAAACTTAAAATGTTGAAACACCACAATATTCTTATAAGTGTATTTTATCAGTACACTGGAAGTCAAAAACTTCTGTACAGTTGTCCATAACTTTGGCAAATGTTGATCAATTTGTAAAATTCTTTTGTTGTCGCATTAAAACTTAAATTTGCATCAAAGTGATTATAATATTGTTCATCTGACCTTAAGTGTGTAGCTACAATACCTTGTGAAATGATAATGATACATAACAACTTAAACTGTGAACAACAAAATGTAAATTTATGACCAAATTCAACATTGATTATCGTCTTGCAATTGCAAGTTAAAAACGTTTGTGGCAAAGAATTAAAAAAAATTATCAACAATTGCCCAAGTTATAAGCAAAGTTATAGAGGTTATTGAAATAATTGTCTAATATTGTTTAGTTTTTTGTATTATTCTAATTTATAAATGAAACTACATATGTATGTATAAAAAAATATAATATATATAAGGTTTGTTATTATCTATAGTTTTAAGAAATTATTTATGTATTTATTTATTTTTTTTTTCTCCCACTTTCTCCCAATTTAGTGTCTTCCGCTGCTGGGGATCCCTGATTGCAGTCGAGGTGGGTATATTGCTGCTCATGCCTTCTCCGACCCGCGCACAGCCCTTAGCGGAACCCTTTTTCACCCATGCACTCTACACAGGCGTCTCTCTATCTGCCAATCAGGGTCCTTACACAGCATTTAAAGACCCCGCCCACATAGTCCGGTCATCCCACCCTAGCAGAACCTTGTCTGCTGCAGGCACTGCCAATTATGCCCGCTAGATGGCACCCAGCCGACCGGTGGCAAAGCTGAGTTTCGAACCAGGGAGTTCAGAATATCGGCACTGGTGTGCTAGCGGAATATTCCACTGTGCCACCTGAGCACCTAGTTTCAAGAATTTAAAGGAAAGAGAAACAATTAAAATAGAACGCATTTATTTGTCATATACAGTATACATATACAGGTGTACAGTACAATGAAATTCTTTCCTCGCATATCCTAGCTTGTTTTGGAAGTTGGGGTCCGAGTGCAGGGTCAGCCATTGTATGGCGCCCCTGGAGCTGATAGATATAAGGACCTTGCTCAAGGGCCCAACAGTGGCTGCATGGCAAAGCTGGGATTCGAACTCTAAACCTTTCAGTTGATAGCCCAAACTCTACCCACGAGGCTACCACTGCCCCAACTGTATTTAAACCCATGTTCAAAATTTCTTTTTATTTATCAGATTTGCTGTGCTCAAACAAATAATGTCAAAGATTAACTAATTACCCAATAACAAAGAATTTATTGATTGATTAATGCTGTTCGGTACAAATTTTTTCATTTAAAAGAATTTTTAGCTAAAACTTGATTCTAAATGACAGCATGTCTACAGATCTCGACAGAGTAAGCATGCTGAGATAGATGGCCGGTCATGTGCCGATTCGAATAATTAATTTTTAGTTCACATCTTTAAATGTTCATTTCCTTTGTTCTTCCAAATTTTTGGTTAGTGCACGCTGCAGAGCACTCGTCCTCAACTCTACAGCCAAGCACTAAATCCCACCTCGGGCAATAGAAATAATTCTTTCTTCTTTTTACCTTATTAATACTCACACTGTGACTTTTTCTTTGGCCTCTTTACTGTTTACGATTCTGTTTAGCCCCTGCACTTGGGTCAGGAATCAGCTCGGTGGTGAGTCTCTGTCTTATATCCTCACCACCACCGTTACAGAATGACTCAGCCAGCCACTGACCCAGCAGAGCTGGACAGGGTCAAGAAGGCTATTGGACAACGGGGGCCATACTAGGGCAGCATGAACAGCTGCTCCAGCAGATCTTGAGCCAGCTACAGATCCTGGCACAGCCCCAGGCAAGCACATCTGCCCCAAGCCACACCCCCAACTGCCATACCTACCTATAGAGCTATTGTGCGAGGACTCTCTGGAAGATGAGATCTGACCGTAGCCTGTCCGTAATCCGGCCTGCACCACATTCTGCCGATGAGTGAACAACAAGATCGAGCTTACAGACACAGCGAGGGAGAGCAATCATAATACCCCTACCAAGAGTTAATATAAAAACAGTGTCTGTCCCAGGAAGGGTAACCTGTTATGGATTGGAAACTTGCTCTCCGGACCTCAGGGTGTCTTTTTAATGGCCTGGTGATTCTTCTGGTAGAGGACATGCCTAAACAGGATCCGAATGCACATGTTTTGACCAAAGCACCACAAGATATGGTTGACTTATTGATGGGTTCTCTGGCATACTATAACCTCTGAAAATTCTCAAGTGCAAGGCACAAGCTCTTCCACCTTCTCAACCCTTATATTGTGCTATCAACCTGCTCCTGGTTATGACTTCCCCCAGGGCAGGTTGTTTTCCCTGTCCATCCCAGAGCAAAAGGTCATAGATGCATATATCCAGAAGGCTTTAGCCCTAGAACACATCCACTTCTCATCTCCTGCTGGAGCAAGCTTTTTTATGGAGAAGAAGGACGGGTGTCTGCATCCTTCCTTTGACTTCCGTGTTCTTAGCAAAATTACTACCATCCCCTGCCTCTAATGATTTCTGCTTTCAAATCACTGCAGCAGGTCTCCGTCTTTACTAAATTAGTTCCACACTACACCCTAATCTGCACTAAATAGGGTTTAGCAGAAGCACAAATGGAAGACCAGGCCACTACGAATTAAGAGTAATGCCCTTTGGACTAACAAATGCTTTCTTGCTTTTCTCCAGCAGTTCTTCAATAAGGTATTCTGGGAGTCACTGGGGCATCTTGATCTGCCTTGACATCATCATGATCTACAGCAGGTCTTTCACCATCTACAGTTCATAACATTCTGATTAGATTTAGGGAATCTGGAGAGATCTCAGTCAGTGTAGGGAAAACTACTATTAAATGTGCTCTCAGACGTCATTTCATGATAAAACGTTATACTACTGTGATAAATATAGCCACATGGTCTGAAGAGTACTTCAGAAAACCATTGTCCACTTAACACAGTCCACCGCTGCATCTAGAAATGCAACCTGAAACTCTATTACACAAAGAAAAACCATACATTAATGTAGTACAGAAATGCTGCAGAGCTCCAAGATCATCTCAGATGGGACGTGTCTCACTGGAAATATTTCCTTTCTACTTTTGTTAGTTAAATAAAGATTCAACAGAATTAACAAATCAGAGATTCTTCTATTTACTTTGTTTTACAAAGTGTCCCAACATTTATGAAAACTGGGTTTGTTTTTCAAGTCTGAATATCTATATTTCTATACCAAAATGTAATAGATGATGTAAAAAAACTTTCAATGATGAATATAAATACATTCAAATTTAACTAGTAGATATTTTCTTAGTTTGTATTTCAATGATCTAAAAACAACAACCTTTGTTGAGATTTTTAATGATATGTTCAGAATTAATGCTTAACAATTTTACAACAGATATTGATTGTCCGAAAATCTGCACTGGTGTTTTTATATTCTGTTTCTTCCTGTAATCCACAATGATCCCCACTGTGAATGATGTATTAAGGTGAAGGTCATTGTTAGGACACCATGTTTTACAGACTAGGCTCATTGTTATTTGTGATGAGTCCACTACATATTTCACAATTTTAACAGTTTCATCATGAGAGAAAAGCCATGGTGACAGTACACAGCCCTGAGGTGTGCCTGTGCTATGTGACACTGTGATGTTAAAGTATTGATTTTAGATTATTGTTGGTTAATTATTGATTATTGACAGACTGTTTCCATCCACTTAAAAAAGCCAATAACTAGTGACATAATGCTGGGTTTACTTAACTTTTAAGTTAAGTTAATAAACTTTTGAGAGAGTTTGATAATATTCACTCTATTTAAAGCTGAGCTAAAGTGCTAATAAAAAGAACATGTATTTAACTGCAATGTCTACATGTATCAAAACATAGTTTAAAGCTACAAACCCAAATCAGAAAAAGGTTGGGACAGTATGCAATTAAGGGCTAGTAATGACGTGAAAAAACTAAATAATGATGTGATTCCAAACAGGTGATGTCAACAGGTGATTGTAATCATGGTTTGGTACAAAAGCAGCATCCAGGAAAGACTGAGTCTCTGATGAGCAAAGACGATCAGAGGATCTCCAGTTTGTGAGAAAATGATTTAAATGTTTTAAACCAATGTACCTCAAAGAAATGGAAGGGATTTGCATATTTCTCCCTCTAGAGTGCATAATATCAATTAAACAATTCAAGGAATCGGGAGGAATTTCAGTGAGTAAACGTCAAGGGTGCAAGCTTAAGCTGAACACCCGTGATCTTTGATCCCTCAGATGGCGTCGCATCAAGAACCGCCACTCAACAATAGCTGATATAACCACATGACCACAACGACGACCCAGTACTGTTGCACATCTTAAGACATTTTTGCAGGAAGAACGGGACAAAATAAAAGCTGAAACACTAAATCACTTGGTCTCCTCGGTGCCAAAACGTCTTTTAAGTGTGGTGAAAAGGAATGGCAACATTACAAAGTGGTAAATGCTTTACTGTCCCAACTTTTTTTGGAATGTCTTGCAGACCTGAAATGCAAGAATGGAGGTTTATTAATAAATGAAATGAAGTTGACCAGACAAAACATGAAATATCTCAGGTTCATCCTGTCTGCAATCAAATAAAACTCAAAGTAAATGTAAGAAACTCTGTTTTTTTATTATTTGCATTTTCCATGTTGTCCCAACTTTTTCTGATTTGGGTGTGTATTTATGACAATGTTGATGAAGGGGGAGCATCTTGGCACAATCGAAGGTGGACTCTTTTCAAATCATACCAGACTAATGAATGGTGTTATATGCAAGTCCACATCTTGGTCTGATATAGACAGAGACTATGCTTTAATGGTTTTTAACCCCAAACTGACTTGCCCAAAATGATCTGCCATCATTATTTTTACTATGATTTCAATTATTTGCAAAGCCCTTTTCACCTGTACTGTTAAACAGTGAAGATATTTATAGTTAACTATAGTTAATTAACTTATATTAGGGGTAATGAGTCATTGTTCGATTAATGCGGTCAGTTAAAATGTCATCTTACTTCATTTGCAACAACACATTTATTTTAAATGTAATTCTGGGTAAATAGTGAAGTGCTATCTCATACTCATAAGTTACTTTATCTGTTTGTTTCTTGAAAATTTTGGCTAATCATGACCAGTGATTTGCTCCAGTTATAGTCATGTTCAATTCTCACCCCTTTCGGTCAACAGAGTTTTAGCTTTTAGCTTTCTTTGCACCTGTTTTCAGTTCTGCTGATTACCTTAATTTAATGCACCTGGTTTGTGTTTGTAATTGCCTTGTTACTCTTAATTTAAACCTCTTGTTTTTGCAGACTGGTGTAAGGTATCAGAGCACCACACGAGACTGTACTGGGCATTAGTCCATGGTCTATTTTGTGTCTGGACCATAGTTTTGTAAATAATATAATTAATATACAGTTAACACTAGAATTATTAGCACATTTTGTAAAATGCAGTAAAATAGAAGAATCTTTAATCTTGATTCTCCTAAAGGTATTTAACTGACAAAAGTACAAAGATTGCCAATGTTTTCACTGTATTTTTACTGAGCCAAAAATGTGTTTGTTGCCAAAAAGCACCTTGTTTGTCTCATCTGACAATAAAACCTGGTAATAGTTGTGTTAAACCCACTCCAGCTTTTATTTACATTTAACATTTTTAGCAGACACTAATCCAAAGCAACTTGCACTAGCAATTGAGGGTTTAGGATTCTGCTAAACCCGGCAACCTTATGATTACTAGTCCGGTATCTTAATGACTAAGCTACCACTGCCCTTTTATTTGTGGTTAGATGAAAGAAAAATATTTATTCTAGTATGCATGGTAGTTTGTGGAGACTTCAAAATGCTGTCATGTTTCCTTTACCAAGGGTGGCAATAATTCTGAAGCTGATTGTGAACAGCACAAACAGCACATCACAAGACCCTGTTTCACAGAGAGATATAACCATTTACATTCATGCTAAAAAATGCTAAATCGGTATTATTCATGTTTAATTATTAATAATCCAACATGGACACAATTATTTATGGCATTGATGGTTTTGGTGGTTTACCATCAGAATAAAAAAATACACTAATAAATAAATAATTAAATAAATATATAAAACCACCTACCTTTACTTTCTTTGTCTAATTATTAATACTGCTGTATAAAAAACGGATATTTATACAGTAGAAGGAGCACAATAGAATTACATCATCCACAGTTAAAAGATAAAGCTGTGATTATTTTAATATTAGGGCTTAGTCGGCATCAAAAAAGGTCTCCTGAGGCCCAAACAATACTCAACAGAGAACAGATGCTGAACACAAAAAACAGGCATCTTTAATAGGAGCATGAAATATTGAGACGGTTTGCAGGGCTAAAGAAGGCGTGTATCTCATTAAAACACTGGACACATTTAAAAAAGTATATATACTTTACAAATATAATAAATAAAAAGTGGTATCTTATAAGAAATTTTACGTTTATTGCTTTTGAAGGAATAAAACGAAAGAAATTTTATATCTTATTATTAGAAAAATGTAAAAAATAATGCAAGAAAATGTTTTTCTCTTAGATTTGGTTTGAAATGCTGCATAAAACTAGTTTTAAGTGCAGCAATGTAAAAAAAAAAGCTGTAAAAAGTTGGCTATGGTTCTAGCGTGTATTTGCAGAAACAAAAGCACTGCAAGTGTTCTCCAAACTGTAATCCATTTCTTTCCATGTTTCCGCGGGGCGACTGCAGCAGTTTATAACCACCATTTTGTGTCTCCCCAGACCCCAGAAGGCACAGGGCCCAATTGCAATGAAATTTAATGTGGCCATAAGACATAAATCATCTTTTACGCATCCAGACGAGCAGGTAGGGATATTAAGAGTATCTCGGCTGCTTCTGGTAGCAATATAAATAATTTATGGTGCCCTCACTCCAAGCTGGGTGTTTATTTTGTCCCACGCAGAGTGTGTATTCCTCCGACGACGTTTTGGAGGAGGCCCTGTCACTCGCTGTAATGAACCCTCCTGTGAGAGCACAGTCGGCTACGGCCATCGCTCTCTGACCGGTGTCTACACACACACACACACACACACACACACACACACAAACACACACACAAACACACATCTCTCTTCAAAGAGCAAGCATATTTATACAAAATGTATGTTTTAAAGTAAAATTACAGAAATATAGTTTTATTGATCTTGTTTAAACTTTTTTTTATATAAAAATACAAAACAATACATACAACTCTATTAGCATAAATGCATTAAATATAATTGGGCTTAATTAGTTAAGTGTTTTTATAACTTAAAGGCCAACCTTAAAGGACAAAAGATGATCTAAACATCAGGCTTATGTATGTAAAAATTGCAAATTAAAAATAACAATTGAATAAAAAAAATGTTCACAGATAAGCAGTTAAGTTTTGTAAATAAAATTTGCCAGACAAATGAAAAAGAATACATTAAAAACAATGTAATTTCTATGACACCTCTTACAGGGCGGCACGGTAGCTCAGTGGGTAGCACTGTCGCCTCACAGCAAGAAGGTCCTGGGTTCGATCCCCAGGCAGGGCGGTCCGGGTCCTTTCTGTGTGGAGTTTGCATGTTCTCCCCGTGTCTGTGTGGGTTTCCTCCAGGTGCTCCGGTTTCCTCCCACAGTCCAAAAATGTGCAAGTGAGGTGAACTGGGGACACTAAGTTGTTCTTGACTGTGTTTGACATTAAACTTGTGAACTGATGAATCGTGTGTAATGAGTAACTACTGTGTCTGTCATGAATGTAACCAAAACAGTGTAAAATATGATGTTAAAATCCTTTTATAGTAGTTTGCTCTACAATCTGGATGTTAAAAGAAATACATTATGTAGTTAATTTTTTTAATTAATTGTGTGGCATAATATTAAAAAGCTATGCCTGACAAATAATATGTATAATAAAATAACCTCTTACATTTTATAAGAGTTCTACAATTTGAATGCTAAAGCAATAAATTATGATTCCTTTTAGCTGTTCTTATTAGGAGTTCCTGCTGCGGATCGTTCGGTTGCATACTTTGGTTTGGCAGTTTTTATGCTAGATGCCCTTCCTGATGCAACCCTCTTAGTTATCAGGGCTTGGGACTGGCACTAAGGGTGCACTGATTTGTGTCCCCCTTAATGACTAGGTTCATGTAATGTTAAGCATTGTCTGTATTTGTGAGCCCAGCCCGAGATTCAAACCCTTGGAACTAGACACTGCCTTTTTCAGCAACATGGCTTTTTAATATTAAGCCACACAAGCCTACTCTTAATTTAACAAATAAACTACATAATTAATTGCTTTAGCATCCAAATTGTACAACAAACTCATATAAAATGTAAGAGGTGTCATAGAAACTACATTGTTTTTTATGTATTTATTTCATTTGTCTGGCAAATTTTATTCACACCAAAATTGCTTAATTGCTTAACCTGCATTTTACTTCTTATTTTATTATTATTTTTCTTGTTATTATTTGTGTCCTGTTTATACAGTGATTAATGAAGTGCACCTACACCTGTTCTCTCTGCTAAGCTCATGGGGATTCCGGTCATTGCTGTTTGACCAGCAGGTGACCAGATCAGCCTCTCTGCCTCCACTCATCCATCACTGGAAGCAGAGGTGCCATATGGGGAGGGGGAGGGGGAGGGGGGGGGGTGTAGGAAAGCTAAAATATAATATGCTCTTTTTTATTATAAAATGATTTAAGATGATTAATCATCATTAATAAAATATATTATTTTAAATAAACTATTTTTTCTTTTCTTGTTTGCCAGTTAAGATCCAGAGTGCCCCCCCCCATTCTTCCATTTACATGAAACGGTTCAGTCTGCACTCAAACCAGACATGAGTGCTACTTAATAGCAGAAAAAATATGGACGGACAGAAAAGAGAAGCTGATTTCTTATGGATGGTTTCAGTCTTGCATCAAAGAATGAATTCCACTATACATAACACTTCTGTACAATGTCATATTTTAGGGTTGCCATGGCCTGGGGTTGTGGGGCCCAATGTGGTATATTATCATGGGGCCCATGAGCCCTGGCAGCTCCCCTGACTGGCAGCAAGAAATCATGTAGTGAAAGAGACCGTGAAAGTCTGTTATTGGGACCTGAACATGAATGTTTTAATCCATCAACACATTCAAAGCAGTTTTACGATTGCTGGTTTGTGCTTATAGAACAGTTTGTTGCTGCTGTTTAGTGTTGTACGGCAAATTATGGTAAAGTACTGTATATGATCCGACATCATTCTGATCGTGTCATTTTCTGCTCTCTGATAATAATAACGCTCCGGCCGTTTTAACCCGCAACGCACGCAATGGGTAAATGTTCCAGCCAGCTTCTGGTATAGTGATGAAGCGTCGCTCCCTACTCCCTTCTTTGGATTGAAATCTCACTTAAAATGGTGGAATACCCTACATAGTGCACTTCACTGGAACAGCTGGGGTGAATGAAACACTCCTACAGAATTGGCACTAATGGTTGAAAGAGCGCTTTCTGAACCAATCAGACCTTCTGATTGTAATTTTTTGTAAGAAATGCTGTTATTTGTATTTATTCAGTTTTAAACGCTTGATTGGCTTTCTAACAAGTTCATGTTTTACTTCACAACCGGGAAAAGTTTGGAGGTTTTTAATTATAAGCACATTTACAAAATAACGGATTCTATTCCTAATGGGACACACACTTATGCATTTAATAGCATCTGGAAGAACATAAGCTAAGGTAAGCAGTGGTTATGATTATTTTTACTGTGTTTCGGATTTTGGCCGCTGTGCCGTGATTTATTGTGCGCTTTTGTTTTGCAATGAAAACAAAACATATCAGTTTAAGCTTTTAACTGGTACCTAGGAAAGTAAAATGGCTAAATACAGTCGCTAATCTGTTGTTGTTTTTTTATCTGAACTTACAGATTATTTGTTTCTGCGCTACATTTCCAATATATGTTCTGTGTTTATTATATTGACTCGGACTCTAGCCTAAAGACTCGTGACTTGACTCAGACTCTAGCTTAAAGACTTGTGACTTGACTCGGACTCGTATTTTGTGACTTTGTGACTTTTTGAACATCTCTGTGTCTTTGTACTGTGGGAGGAAACCGGAGCTCCCGAAGAAAACCCACACAGACTCGGAGGAACATGCAAACTCCACACAGAAAGGACCCAGACCGCTCCACGTGGGAATCGAACCCAGCCAGAGTAAATGATAAGTAAGTATTCTGATATACAGTTAGCAGCGTAGGGTGTAAAGTTTAAGTGTAGCGCCACCTTCGTCTGAGCTTATGTACTAACAGTGTTTACTAGGATTTTGACGTCTTGCTTTGATCCCATATATGACAGGATCGGTAGTTACAGATTACCCATGATTCATCAGTTCAATTTCAATGTCGAACGCCATCCTGCCAGATTGTAGTATCATTAAGAGAACATCCAAACTTCGCTCTACCTGGGAATCAAACCCAGGACCTTCTCGCTCTGATGTGACAGTGCTACCCCCCGAAGCACCGTGACGCCACCCATCGTTCTAGCTTTTCATGTGACGTCATGAGGAGGGTTTGTCTCGGAAAACCTACATTAGCTTCCTTCATTCACTGTCTGTTTTACCAGCACTTTATCCTGGTCCGGGTCGCGGTGGGTCTGATTCAGTGGGCGAGAGGTAGGAAACATCCCGGACAGGTCACCAGTCCATCACAGGGCACCACACCACCACCCCTTTTTCACTTTCTTAATTCAACTAATAAAGCATGTTTGAGGTCAGACACTGACATGTGACCAGAAGGCCTGGCTCGCCATCGACATTCCAGTTCATACCAAAGTTATTTATCTTTTTTTTAGTGTAGTCAATATGTCTTCCGCTGCTGGTGGATCTCTGATTGTAGTCGAGGTGGGTATATTGCTGCTCACGCCTCCTCCGACCCGCGAGCAGCCCTTAGCGGATCCCTTTTTCACCTCTCTATCTGCTAATCAGGGTCATTACACAGCGTTTGAACACCCCGCCCATATAGTCTGGTCATCCCACCCTAGCAGAAACATGTCTGATTCAGGCACTGCCAATAATGCCCGCTAGATGGTGCCCAGCAGACCGGTGGCAACGCCAAGTTTCGAACCAAGGAGTTCAGAATTTCAGCACTGGTGTGCTAGGCAAGGCAAGGCAAGGCAAGTTTATTTGTATAGCACCTTTCATACACAGTGGCAATTCAAAGTGCTTTACATAAGGAAATTTTTTTTTAATTAAAAGCATTAAAACTAGTGGAACTAGTGCAATAATTTAATAAGTTAATAAATGTAATAATTTAATAAGTTAATAAATGTAATAATTTAATAAGTTAATAAATGTAATAATTTAATAAGATAATAAATGTAATAATTTAATAAGTTAATAAATGTAATAATTTAATAAGTTAATAAATGTAATAATTTAATAAGTTAATAAATGTAATAATTTAATAAGTTAATAAATGTAATAATTTAATAAGTTAATAAATGTAATAATTTAATAAGATAATAAATGTAATAATTTAATAAGATAATAAATGTAATAATTTAAGCTCTCTGATATTTCCTGGCACCTAAAATAGAAACTAACGCTTATATTTCTATGGATTTCTTATTTTCTTATTTTCCTTCTTTTAAAATAAATGAAGTGATTAAAGAAGACAAACACACGACATTTGCAATAATTTTCTTTAATCACAAAGGAAGAACATAAAGGGACGGGTGGTGGAGGAAACAATGAGGGTTCTGAGCAGTCAGGAGGAGAAGGGATCTCCACAGTGCTCAATTTTCTGCTAGGGGGGCGTGTACGGGTGGTGAGTTTGTGAATGGGGACGAAGTTACCACTGTTTAATTAAGCTACAAATCCGAACGGTGATCTGTTAGCATTGCTGCACACGCTAAAAGGTTTCTCTTGCGCAGGACACGCCCTGTTTCGGTGACTTTATTGCTGATCGTGTGAACCGCACATCGTCTTGTACCTCTGTCCCCACACTCACACACACACACACACACACACACACAATCTAACAGACGAGCTTGTAAACCGAGCCAGGCAGTAAAACGTTCACCAGGACTGTGATGGAAAACGGCCGTATGGTCAGTGGTCGTGACCATATCGGTCCGAAGCGGCTAGCGCTGACGCTGGGAACGCTCGCTGGAGCTGGCCCGGTTTGCAAGCTGGCGAGTTAGTTAGGAGCCGGAGCAGCCAGCCAGCTACCTACTCCGGCATTAAGATGAGGCCAGCCTCAACGAGGTCAGAGGTACAAGACGATGAGATCCGCAATAAACGAACAAACCGAAGCGAGGAGAGACTCGTCAGGGCTAGCTGTTAGCCTGCCGTTAGCATGTGTAGCAATGCTAAGTGTTCAAACCGATTTATAATGAGATACGGGGGGAGAATGAAATAAAAAATCTGGGTTGCTGGATCCTCTGCTGGACTCCTCCTGACTGCGCTTCTGAAGCTCTGATCAGACGTCTGACTGATCGTAGGAGCTGTCGAAGTCATGGACGAGTCTGCTGATATAGATCAGCATGCACTCCAGGTAATAATAGCGCTTGTAGGTGTGAATGTAGCCTGGGTGGTGCTGCGGACACACAGAACAGTAACATTCAGAGACGCCGAGCTTCACGTGAGGAACGTTTACCACAGTGTGTGAGGGGTTTTTATTTAAACTCACCAGCTCCACGTTCAGGAATTCCCACTGCACCAGGTCATACAGATTCTGCACAAAAAAGATTCCAAACTGTTTATTATTTGTCCCCTACCAAGATTTTGCCTCTTAATCGAGACGTATCCGATTCCCTCCCCGAGGAGGACCATAACTAACACGCTTGTATGGAAATCCATATTGCGCACGGAGAGTCCCACACCAATCTCTTTTATCGGTGCAGCGCATCGACCAGCCAGCAGAGGTCACCCGAGCGCCCAATACAAGATTTATTAACTTTCACCTGCCCAATTTTCCTAATCTTCTTAATGTAGTTGTATCCAATTCCCTGACTGAGGGCCCTAACTAGCACGCTTCTTGTATGGAGATCCGTATAGCGCACGGAGAGTCTCTATTATCTATCTCTATTATCAGTGCAGTGCATCAACCAGCCAGCAGAGGTTATTAACTTTCCTCCGCCTAATTTTCCTTCCTAATCTAGTCGTTTCCGATTCCCTGAACGAGGAGGGCCGTAGTTAACACACTTCTTGTATGGAGATCCGTATTGCGCATGGAGAGTCACACACCAATCTCGGTCAATTATCGGCGCAGCGCATCAACCAGCCAGCAGAGGTCACCCGAGTGCCCAATACAAGATTTATTAACTTTCCTCCGCCAAATTTTCCTTCCTAATCTAGTCGTATCCGATTCCCTGACCGTAGAAGGCCGTAACAGTCACACACCAATCTCCAGCCAGCAGAGGTCGCCCTCCCTTCCTCGGGTGACCCGATCACTGTCCATGTCCGCACTTTTGGTGCCCAACACAGGGTTTTATTTCCCCCGCCAGATCGACCCAATTACCCCTCCGTGTTCGAACTTGTTAAGAGTGCGTTTGATGTCCTGACCTGAAACCGCTCGGATCCCGGAACCATGAACCTCAGCTGTTCTGCACGGGAATCAAAGTGCTGCAGGTTCCTTCCAATCAGAGCGTAAATGGATTCGAATTCCTCGAGAGCGGCCATAAAGTCGTCTGCATACTGTTCCCTCTGCTCCACCGATACCACTTTGGTGTACTTACTGTGGAGGACAGAAAGAGCAAAAGTTTACACACCCCGGTGTAGAAACATAGAGCCAGTCTGACCACAGAGGGTGAGGAACTCACGACATGTATTCGGGTATCCACTGGCGGAGTGATGGAGCCGGGATTATTATGTCTGTGGAGAGAAAAGAGTTGGAATTTAAGACGTCTAGACTTCTCAGGGAGACAAAAATGAGAAAGAACCAGAGATTTTCCTAAATCCTTACTTAAAGCCAGGATTGCCGGGTTTGCCAGCATTGCCGGGTATGGCAGGTTTGCTGGGTTTCCTGGGTTTGGCAGGTTTGCTGGGTTTCCTGGGTTTGGCAGGTTTGCTGGGTTTCCTGGGTTTGGCAGGTTTGCTGGGTTTGGCAGGTTTGCCATGTATGGCAGATTTGCCAGGTTTGCCTGGTTTCCTGGGTTTGGCAGGTTTGCCCGGTTTCTTGGGTTTGGCTGGTTTGCCCGGTATCTTGGGTTTGGCTGGTTTGCCCGGTATCTTGGGTTTGGCAGGTTTGCCCGGTTTTTTGGGTTTGGCAGGTTTGCCGGGTTGGCCATGCAGCGACTTTGCTGTGGCTCAGGGCGACGCCTTTTCCTGGGTGCTTCCTCACCTTCAGCTTTCCTTTTTCTCCCCTGGCCCTGCAGGTTTGCCAAGTTTGCCGCGTTGGCCATGCAGCGACTTTGCTGTGGCTCAGGGCGACGCTTTTTCCTGGGCGCTTCCTCGCCCTCTGCTTTCCTTTTTTTCCCCTGGCCCTGCAGGTTTGCCAAGTTTGCCGGGTTTGCCGGGTTGGCCATGCAGCGACTTTGCTGTGGCTCAGGGCGACGCCTTTTCCTGGGCGCTTCCTCGCCCTCTGCTTTTCTTTTTCTCCCCTGGCCCTGCAGGTTTGCCAAGTTTGCCGGGTTTGCCGGGTTGGCCATGCAGCGACTTTGCTGTGGCTCAGGGCGGCGCCTTTTCCTGGGCACTTCCTCGCCCTCGGCTTTCCTCTTGCTCCCCTGGCCCTGCAGCTTTGGTGCTTTTTGGCCCTGTTTGTTTCCGGTTCCTGCCGGTAGAGCGCTGTTGGAGGGAACCGGGTGTGAGTAGGTGCTGGCGGGGAGGGCGTGGGTGGAGGAGCCCTCGGATGAGCATGGAAGCTCGGGCGACAGTAAACTGTCGTGTCTCTCCACCTCACTGCAAAACATTAGAATAAAAAAAGGACTGGATTTAGCCAAAAGCCGACATTTACCCCACCGACTCAGTCCGTGTCCCGTCTGTGTGCTTACCAGGTCACCCGCCGCTCCACCTGAGCGGACTCTTCTTCAGAGTAACGGGGCGCTTCGCCCACAATGTCGAGGTACAAAACGTCCCTCTGTGACTAAGAGACAGAGAGACAGAAAGACAGGACATGTAACGTAAAATAAGAAGCTTTGTGGTTCTCTGTTAGCACGGAGCTGTCTTCATTAATTCAATGATCAACGTCTCAGTTTGATGTTTTTAAAGCCTGTGTTCATCCTGCGAGTGATTATTAGAGTTTATTTGATATTAGAAACAGCACAGGAGCTCTTTTTTTTTAGCATTATGAGGCCTTACAGCGATGAGAAAACCCACCAACCAGGTCAAATTCTATGTAATTTCCACACCAAATCTATATTAAATAAAACACCAGATCAACAAACCGAAGTAAAACAATCGAAAGCTAATCTAACAGGTCTAACCTCATCCATGTTGGAAGAACGGTCGTGATTTAGCTCTTGTAGATAAACGTAGTAAACACAGGTAGATAAAGGTGCTGCTCTCTGCTCTGTGACTCAAATGCAAATGAGCAGGTTCAGTAAGACGCTCGAGTCTCAGCATCATCAGAGTTCCGAACCTCTCTGGTTACCGTGGAGCTTCGGAACTCTCGGGTACTGCAGTATGTACTGTACATCTACTGTACATGCACTGTACAGAGCCCCATACACTGAGCTGAGGGGTCTCGGTTCAGAGCCCATGTACTTCATTAAGAGAGATTATTAATAACAATAAGAGGCTTTATTGTTATTTAAGCTGTAAATAAGTGCATATTTAAATGAAACGGAAACCAGGAACAGGATGCAACGCAATAAACACAGCGCAGATTTAAAAAAACAGTATAATAAATACAAAAGTACGATGGCGTATTAGGGCCACTGTAAAAAATATTTGTACGTTTTGCGAAGTCATAATTTATGAGAATAAAGTGGAAATATTATGGATAAAGAGTGAGCAGCCATCGTAGGCTTGTCAGTTCAGAGAAGCGCGGTTCTCAGTATCCGGAGCACTGAGGGCAGTTTATAATGTTACTGTGGTTATCCAGTAACCCACGATTATTTTTGGGTGGTTGTTTGTATTATACGCTTCCATCCACATGACATGACGACTAAACCCGTCAATGCAACTGTTTATAGTGATGCCGTATGGCTTTCGTTTATCATACGGGGCGGCACACAACAAAAAGGTCCTGGGTTCGATCCCCAGGTGGGGTGGTCCGGGTCCTTTCTGTGTGGAGTTTGCATGTTCTCCCCGTGTCTGCGTGGGTTTACTCCGGGTGCTCCGATTTCCTCACACAGTCCAAAGACGTGCAAGTGAGGTGAATTGGAGACACTAAATTGTCCATGACTGTGTTTGATATAACCTTGTGAACTGATGAATCTTGTGTAATGAGTAACTACCGTTCCTGTCATGAATGTAACCAAAGTGTAAAACATGACATTAAAATCCTAATAAATAAACAAACAAATCCATCCTTCCATCCGTCTATCATCTTGCTTATCTTTCCAGTTAAGTTTTACTGAGTTATGCAATGGTGCATTAATGGTTATGGTGAATCAATACTGTACTTAGAGCATTTTCATTGTTAAAGACTTAAAATGATTATTATTATTTTATAAATGATAAATCTAATTATTTATTTGCTTATTTCTCTTTTAATAATATCCTTATTAATCTAATTATTTAAATTCACTATATCAGCCTCACCCATTACTTTCAGAGCATACATCTACACAATCTCCATTAATGAATATATATATATAAATGCATTTTCTCCCCTTTTTCTCCCCCTTTAGCGCGTCCAATTGCCCAATTTGCATCACACATCCTCTCTGCCTCTGCCGATCCCTGCCCTGACCGAGGAGATCGAAGCTAACCCACATCCCCTCCAACACGTGAGCAGCAAGCCGTATGCATCTTGCCACCCACACATTGACGAGTGTGGCGCCACCTAGCATTGCGTGCAAAGAGACACACCCTAAGAGCACTCCTTCCTCATCTCCGTGTAGGCGCCTCTAATCAGCCAGCAGAGGTCGTAACTGCACTATTCTGACAGAGAGAGAGACCCTATCCGGCTTAGTCCTGCCCATCTGAACAACAGGCCAATCGTTGTTCATATAGCCGCTCAGCCTCGGTCGGTAAGGCAGAGCTGGATTTGATACGACGTATTCGAGATCCAGCTCCGGTTGCATCGTGTGTTTTTACCGCTGCGCCACCTGAGTGGCGTCATTAATGAATATTACCAGTAAACAGAAAGTTGACGTGTGACAAAGGAACAGTTATAAGTTATAGTCCATACAAGCTCATTGAAGGAGTAGCTGAGCGATGAAGTTTAAAAATGGCCTGTCTTAAGTATCAACACAAGGATATTTATGGATTGAGTTTCCATAGCTAAGCTGCCTTACACAACTGTTCGATCACCACGTTCAATTCCAAGCATTCTCATAGTCATGTAAAACATTCTCAGAAATAAACTGCTCTGTTTCTGTAGTTCTGAGTGGAAAGACGTCAGAGCAGATTTTTCTAGCTTTCTGTTTTGTTTCAATGCAAATAAATAAGTAAATAAATAAGTATGTGAATACAAACACATTTGTAATTTCAATAGTTTTCTAGCAGAAGTGGTGCATTTTTTGAAAGATGATGCTCGACAAAATCGTGTGCTTCTAAGCTTAAAAACAACAACAAAACAAACAAAAATAAGCAAACGACAAACAAAAAGGACTAAAAAAAATGGTTTGTCAGGTCTGGTGTTGAAGAACTTTACTAACTTTTACAGAGCACTGACATCAACCTTAACAAATTCACTGGAATGAATTAGAACCTTTACTGAGAGCAGGGCCTTACTGACTGACATCTGTGCCCTACCTGTCCCTGACTAAAGGTTCATAGTTCATTTCATTTCATCTGCTTAGTCTGGTCAGGTCGTGATGGGTTTGCACTGGGTGCAAAGCAGGAATACCCTGGACAGGGCACCAGTCCTTCACATGGCTTTGGTCAAATCCATTCCTCAGCTCCTCTTCCCTTTGCATTGCGCTTGGTGATGTAAGGCTTGGATGCAGCTGCTTGGTCATGGAAACCCATTCCATGAAGCTCTCTACGCACTGTTCCTGAGCTAATCTGAAGGCCACATGAAGTCTGTAGTGATTGACTCTGCAGAAAGTTGGCGACTTCTGTGCACTATGCTACTCACCATCCGCTGACCCCGCTCTGTCATTTTACTTGGTACCACTTTGTGGCTGAGTTGCTGTCGTTCCCAGTCGCTTCCACTTTGTTATAATACCACTGACAGTCGACTGTGGAATATTTAGTAGGAGGGAATTTCACGACTGGACTTGTTGCACAGGTGGCATCCTATCACGGTACCACACTGGAATTCACTGAGCTCCTGAGAGCGACCCATTCTTTCATTAATGTTTGTAGAAGCAGTCTGCATGCCTAGGTACTTGGTTTTATACACCTGTGGCCATGGAAGTGATTGGAACACCTGAATTCAATCATTTGGATGGGTGAGTGAATACTTGGCAATATAGTGTACATCGACTTACATACGCACGTGTATGAATATACTTAAGTACACATACTGTATATACATGTACAGTGTATCACAAAAGTGAGTACACCCCTCACATTTCTGCAGATATTTAAGTATATCTTTTCATGGGACAACACTGACAAAATGACACTTTGACACAATGAAAAGTAGTCTGTGTGCAGCTTATATAACAGTGTAAATTTATTCTTCCCTCAAAATAACTCAATATACAGCCATTAATGTCTAAACCACCGGCAACAAAAGTGAGTACACCCCTAAGAGACTACACCCCTAAATGTCCAAATTGAGCACTGCTTGTCATTTTCCCTCCAAAATGTCATGTGATTTGTTAGTGTTACTAGGTCTCAGGTGTGCATAGGGAGCAGGTGTGTTCAATTTAGTAGTACAGCTCTCACACTCTCTCATACTGGTCACTGAAAGTTCCAACATGGCACCTCATGGCAAAGAACTCTCTGAGGATCTTAAAAGACGAATTGTTGCGCTACATGAAGATGGCCAAGGCTACAAGAAGATTGCCAACACCCTGAAACTGAGCTGCAGCACAGTGGCCAAGATCATCCAGCGTTTTAAAAGAGCAGGGTCCACTCAGAACAGACCTGGCGTTGGTCGTCCAAAGAAGCTGAGTGCACGTGCTCAGCGTCACATCCAACTGCTGTCTTTGAAAGATAGGCGCAGGAGTGCTGTCAGCATTGCTGCAGAGATTGAAAAGGTGGGGGGTCAGTCTGTCAGTGCTCAGACCATACGCCGCACACTACATCAAATTGGTCTGCATGGCTGTCACCCCAGAAGGAAGCCTCTTCTGAAGTCTCTACACAAGAAAGCCCGCAAACAGTTTGCTGAAGACATGTCAACAAAGGACATGGATTACTGGAACCATGTCCTATGGTCTGATGAGACCAAGATTAATTTGTTTGGTTCAGATGGTCTCAAGCATGTGTGGCGGCAATCAGGTGAGGAGTACAAAGATAAGTGTGTCATGCCTACAGTCAAGCATGGTGGTGGGAATGCCATGGTCTGGGGCTGCATGAGTGCAGCAGGTGTTGGGGAGTTACATTTCATTGAGGGACACATGAACTCCAATATGTACTGTGAAATACTGAAGCAGAGCATGATCCCCTCCCTCCGGAAACTGGGTCGCAGGACAGTGTTCCAGCATGATAATGACCCCAAACACACCTCTAAGACGACCACTGCTTTATTGAAGAGGCTGAGGGTAAAGGTGATGGACTGGCCAAGCATGTCTCCAGACCTAAACCCAATAGAACATCTTTGGGGCATCCTCAAGCGGAAGGTGGAGGAGCGCAAAGTCTCGAATATCCGCCAGCTCCGTGATGTCGTCATGGAGGAGTGGAAAAGCATTCCAGTGGCAACCTGTGAAGCTCTGGTAAACTCCATGCCCAGGAGAGTTAAGGCAGTTCTGGGAAATAATGGTGGCCACACAAAATATTGACACTTCAGGAACTTTCACTAAGGGGTGTACTCACTTTTGTTGCCGGTGGTTTAGACATTAATGGCTGTATATTGAGTTATTTTGAGGGAAGAATAAATTTACACTGTTATATAAGCTGCACACAGACTACTTTTCATTGTGTCAAAGTGTCATTTTGTCAGTGTTGTCCCATGAAAAGATATACTTAAATATCTGCAGAAATGTGAGGGGTGTACTCACTTTTGTGATACACTGTATATACACATACATACATGGCTACATGTAGGGCCCTCAGTACTTAGCTATCGCCCGCTGTCTTCAGATGCTGGAGTTATAGAGCCTAATGGCTCTGGGGACAAAGGAGCTTTTTAATCTGTCAGTGGAGCAGCTCAGTGACAGCAGTCTGTCACTGAACGTACTCCTCTGTTTTATGATAACTGTGTGCAGGGGGTGGTTCACATTGTCCATGATGGAGTGAAGTTTGCATTTAGACATCTTGGACATTTCTACTGAGTGATTGCTAACTGAATTGCTGTAGGATTGCTAGGACCACCTCATAGTGCAATTTAACCAGTAAACGTGAGATACTTGAACGCTACGCGAATGAAAAATGTTACATCGCTAAACACAAAACTTAAAGTTTGAATTTCATGGCAAGTTACATATTCATGGTCTGTGATGCGATTTTCACCGCTGCAATTTTCACTGTAGGGCCTTAACAATAAATAAATGTACAGTGGACCCTTGACTTACAAATTTAATTGGTTCCAAAGGGCTGTTCTTAAACCTATTTTCCCCATAGGAAATAATGTAAATACAATTAATCCATGCCAGACCTCCCAAACCCCCCTTACCTAACCTCTCTAATGTCTTAAATGGTCTTTTTTGTTATAAATACAATTATATTTCCCATAAATCTTAAATTATAGAATAGACATTCCTGTAATAAACAATAATAAGCAACAATACACAGTAGTACTGTACATAAAAAACACACATCACATTTCAGTACAGTACGTGTGCTGTACTATACACCATAATACATTTCCTTCTTTTTATATAAAATGTATCTACCAGAAACAACAATAAATCTCATATTTCTCTATTATTTCCTTCTTTATTCATTAGTGTTGTATTTTGTAGGTGTAATTGTTCGTGATGTCATGTGTTTCGTGAATTTCAGTTCGTAATCTGAAATTTGTTCGTACGTTAAGTTGAAAAAGATCGTTCGTAACCCAAAATGTTCGTATGGTAAACCGTTCGTAACTCAAGGGTCTGCTGTACCTCAGGAGTGTAGCTGCCCCATGTAACATCTGCGGTACTTACCTACCTGTGAATGTTAAGAGTGTTTTTTAAATACTTTATGATAAAAAAAGCTTTTAAGAAAGTATTGCCAGAGGCATCCCAGATTTTACTGAGTTATCAGTTTCCCTCTGGGAGCACTTAAAAGAGCCGCGGGTGCCACCGCCAGGCAATGGGGGAACAAAGTCTTGTGAGAGAAAGAGAGAATTTCTTCCCTTGCTCTTTACACGTCTCTCTTACTGAAACCCCTTCGCCTCAGCTCAGTTCCAGTTCCAGTCATCCCCATGAGAACTAATGTTTCAGGAGTATTAATTGTTTCATTAATAGAGTTTGGTACATGAACCATGAATGGATTTGTTAAATGTGTATGATGATTTTTTGAACCATTGTGTTGCTTTGGTTGGGTAAAACGACTCCTGCACTGTTGACTCTAAAACACAGAAACACGTCCCGTCATTTAGCAAACTACGAGGGTTCTTCAAAAAATGTCTGCACTTCTACATCGTCACCTTCCGATGCATTTTTCCAGCGTCGTACCAACTTTTTAATGTCATCAGCAAAACATGTTTTTGGTTGAGCGAGTAGCCACTGATGCAGCGCCGCTTTCACATCATCACATGAAAATCCTTGTCCTCTTAAAGCTTCTTTGAGTGTCCAAAAAGGTGGAAATCAGATGGCGCTAAACCCAGACTATAAGCGTCTCTCAGTCTCTCAGACACGACCGATTACTGCTCCTAATAATACAAAATAATAATAAAAAAGAGTTTCCACACTTTCATATTTTGGTTTTAAGCGGTGAGGGTCACCGCTTCCAACCAAAATATAAAAGTGTGGAAACTCTTTTTTATTATTATTTTATTATCTAATCATATATTGGGTAAAGTACGCTAGCCCACTACGGCTGACATCAGGTGATCCAGGGTTCAATTCTCAAAGGTACGCAGATGTGATTGGCTGATGTCCGAGAGGGAAGGATGGTGGCTGAAACAGCTTACTTTATTACTGACTGTAGTCCATCTGTTTCTCTGCATGCTTTGTTAGCCCCCTTTCATGCTGTTCTTTAATGGTCAGGACCCCCACAGGACCACCACAGAGCAGGTATTATTTATGTGGTTGATCATTCTCAGCCCTGCAGTGACACTGACATGGTGGTGGTGTGTTAGTGTGTGTTGTGCTGGTATAAGTGGATCAGACACAGCAGCGCTGCTGGAGTTTTTAAACACCTCACTGAGAATAGTCCACCAACCAAAAATATCCAGCCAACAGCGTCCCGTGGGCAGCGTCCTGACTATTCTCAGTCCAGCAGTGACAGTGAGGTGTTTAAAAACTCCAGCAGCGCTGCTGTGTCTGATCCACTCATACCAGCACAACACACACTAACACACCACCACCATGTCAGTGTCACTGCAGTGCTGAGAATGATCCACCACATAAATAATACCTGCTCTGTGGTGGTCCTGTGGGGGTCCTGACCATTAAAGAACAGGGTGAAAGCAGGCTAAAAAGTATGTAGAAAAACACATGGACTACAGTTAGTAATTGTAGAACTACATAGTGCTTCTTTATGGTAAGTGGAGCTGATAAAATGGACAGTGAGTGTAGAAACAAGGAGGTGGTTTTAATGTTATGGCTGATCGGTGTATATGCAATCCAGCAGACCAGGTATTGGGGAAATGCTAAAAATTCAGAGACCACCCCAATCTTACAGTCTTTCTTAATAAAGCCACCTTCGGGTTGCTTTTCCACTTAAGCTTACGGTTATCTAGTGAATGAATACAGCTGTGTATTTCCAGATGCTCTGCATCAATTGCAACTAGCAAATAATTGATCAGTAGTTGTTCATGACTATAGACTCACCATTTGTAACATTTAAAGCATAATTGCCTTGACAAAGCCTCGACACCAGCAACTTTGTCTCGTACGGCCGTTGGTTTCAGTCTGACCAATCAGGCACTCCTCTTTTGCCCCCGTTGCCTCGTGGGACTTGGTGGCAGAGTGCTGGGTTGCGCTGGTAACAGAGGAACGGGGTTGTCAGGACTTGGTCTCACTTGCAGGCATTTTGTTGTTCTTTATGCCGATACCTGAGGGACCATTAAGCTGAAAATAATTGGCTCCAGATCTGCTCTGGTCATTGATTCTTTGTGTCAGTGAACTCTCTGACACACACACACACACACACACACACACACACAACCTTGCTCTCTCTGTGTGTCCCTTTTACACCCACCCACACACACACACACACACACACACACACACCAACTGGGTTTCACACTCATAAGCTAGGAACTGGCTACTCTACACTGATCATAGGTATAAATGAGTGAATGGATAATTGTGCAGTGCCCTGCAGTAAATTGGCATACTGTCCATGCTGTAATTCTGCTCTGTGCCAACTGTTATCTAAGATAAATCCATCCAGGGTTAAAGTTTATTGTTGAAATATAAATGATACTCCTAAGAAGGAGACAAATTTCATATTTTTGTATTTTAGTGTTGCTCATAGTATACCCATCATACACTGTATGGACAAAGATATTGGGACACCCCTTCTAACTTTTGAATTTATGTGCTTTAGCCATAATTGCTAACAGGTGTAATAAATCAGTTAAACAAATGAAATGATATGCTTCATGGCTGTTCCTCTGTGCAGAAAGCTCTACAAAGACATTAAGAAAGATCGGTTTAGAGAAATGAACTGGAACGTCAATTAAGACTTTCTTGACCAACATCAGTGCCCAGCCACTCAAATGTTTTTAGTTGAATGGGCACCAATTCCCACATGCATACTTCACGTCTCATGAGGAGCCTTCATTTTTTAAAAATGGTATGTCCACCAAGCCTATGGTCAGGTGTCCAAATACATTTGTGTATTATCATATAGTGTACACCCTTGACAGGTCACCAGTCTATTACAGATGCCTCACGGACAGTGACCAAAGCCGAAAATCATACCCAGATCCTCAGAACCTGCACAACAGCTGTGCGACACCCACACTACCTGCAGAGCCACATGTTCACTTAATCTGTGCCAGTCTAAAATTACAGGCTCAGTGATGTTTTAATTCACAGATGAACGTACCTTCTGCATGTAAAATTCATACAGTAGAAAGTCATACGCTCTACTACTTCAAGTGAGGATTTCATTAAGTACGGCTCTACATTCAAGTAATTACACAAATGACTTCTTGTGTCTGTGTAATTAGGAGAATTTTAAGTATAAGTAAGACTTAAAGGTACATAAACATGAACAAACAGTCCATCAAACTCAGTTACATGAAAGGCTATGTAATTATAACATTTGATCTTTAGCTGTGGATACCTCCTATGTGTGGTTTGGTATGTTTTCCTTGAGTAAGAGTAAATTTCCTTCCACTTTAAAAACATGCTGGTCGGCTACACAGTTAATCCAAATTCCCCTAATGTGTAAGTGAAGAGAATGAAACTCTCTTTAGACTTTGGCTTTATTGCACCCCAGACCAGGATAAATCAGGATCATTGCAGATGAATGAATTTCAATTCATGTTTATGTAATAAATAAATTATATGTATTATATTTATTTAGAAACTAAGACACATGCACTCTGATTCATGAACACACCTACACATATTTTTTTGTTTTATTAGGTTTATAACGTCATGTTTTACATTTTGGTTACATTCATGACAGGGACGGTAGTTACTGCTTACACAAGGTTAATCAGTTCACAAGGTTATATCAAACACACTCATGGACAATTTTGTGTCTTCAATTCACCTCACTTGCACGTCTTTGGACTGTGGGAGGAAACCGGAGCACCCAGAGGAAACCCACACAGACACGGGGAAAACATGCAAACTCCACACAGAAAGGACCCGGACCACCCCACCTGGGAATCGAACCTTCTTGCTGTGAGGCGACAGTGCTACCCTCTAAGCCACCATGCCGCCCGGTAGGCTACACAGTTAATCCAAATTCCCCTAATGTGTAAGTGAAGAAAATGAAACACTGTTTAGATTTTGGCTTTATTGCACCCCAGACCAGGATAAATTTTATCGATAAGCAGAATTATTATTTATTATTTCATACCCGTCATTAGGCTTTTTTTTCTTTTTTGATTCTCGTAAATGATTTTCTTGACCAATAGAGAGCGCTCTTCTCCTGTCCCAGCCAGCACCACATGCAAACACACTGCTCCAGCCTGAGTGATGATTACAGCTCTGGCTCAGTCTAGTCTAAAATGCTTTCAGAATTTTGCAGCACATTTTTACCTTTAAATTAATTTTATGTCGGTTTATTTCTTTATTCTTATGGTTTTAAAATATCTTCATATTTTTGCTTCCTCTTGTTTTGTTATGTATGAATTTGATTAATTACTGTGCTGTGGTGATTAATTATGTCTGGTTGTAAAGAGTCCTTAAATATCTTAAAATATTTTTTCATAAATAAAAACATCAATTAATTAATAAAAAAAATAATAATAATAATAACAATAGTCATAATAACAATAATCATAATAATAATAATAATCATCATCATTATAATAATAATAATAATAATAACAATAACAATAATCTTAACATCATAATAATAATCATAATAATAATAATCATAACAACAACAATAATAATAATAATAATAATAATAATCATGATAACAACAACAATAATAATAACAATAACAATAATCATATCATAATAATAATAATAATAATCATAATAATAATCATAATAACAATAATAATAATAATAATAATAATAATAATAATAATAATAATAATAATAATACAAATATAATATTATTGTTATTATTAAAAAGCTGGTACTTTTCCCTGCATTTTCACATAATCATTTTCTCTAAGGACACATTAACCTACACTAAACAAGACTAGCACTGTCGCCTCACAGTAAAAAGGTGTTTGACATTGAACTTGGACTTGGACTGATGAATCATGTGTAACCTGTAACTACCTGTACTGTCATGAATGGAACAAAAGTGTAAAACATGACGTTCAAATCCTAATAAACAAACAATAATGTCACAATACAGTTTATAACTGTTGTGTTATTATAAAAAATTTGTTACTATAAGTAATTAAAACACAAGCCAAATTCAAATTAAGTGTTGTTTCAGTTACCGTTCTAGCAGTAAGCATGTATTTATATTTAGTCTTTATTGCAAGAATTGCAAATTAATATAAGATAGATTCATAAAGATAAAAGACCTGTCACAAAGTTTTACTTCTAATGAAATCACAGGTGTATTACAGCAAACTTATTGGTTAATATGCCCTGCACACATTCATTTATAATTTGCACAATCTTTCAAAATTAATTTAACCCACAAAATGAGGTATACATTTTTGCAGGAAGGTGATAGAAGGTAGCAAAATCCCATCTATTTAAAAAATCCCATTAATGAAGCCTTTTTTTTTAGTTTTTACATCCTCAGGGTATAATGTTTTTGATTAGAATAAAAAAAATCACAGATTATGGAAAAAAAAAATGCAAAATTGCATTCACTCAAAATGCAAAGCAATGGAAAACAAACTGACCCTTGCTGCAAACATGGCACCATGGCTTCCGGTCCCAAAACCAGGTAGTTATAGACAGTTGCAGTGGCTGATGAAAGCATTCCACCTTTTGTAAAATAAATAAAAAATTACCTACTTATATAGTATTAACATAGCTTGGTATCTGTCATGTAATTAGGGGTCACTCTGTCCACCTATTTAAATATGACATTAACAACCTCAGCCCCGTGTGTATATAGAAACAGGTCAGAGAGAATTGTATATTGTAAGAGTTATATTTTCTTGCATTACGTTCAATTAAATTCATTCTGTGATACTGACTGTGACAGAAGAGCCTTCCAGGAGCATTGAGTTGTCAGATTAATTGGAGTTAATCGCATGTCACTGTACACACAGGCAAGCAAGAAAGACCATGATAGTCATCTGCTATCAAAGAGAGTGCCGGAACACACAAGAAAGAGAACAGGGATGATTTCTGTGTACAATGTGTTAACCTATTTGTTTAAATAATAAAAAAGAGAGACTGCAAAACAAATTATTAAATGCAGCCCCCTCATAGTTGTCATACATTAAAAAATAAATTAGCACAATCTGCTAGCACAATCTGCTATTGCAACCATGCGTCCAATTTTTACCCAATTGCATTACGCTTTCTCTCTACTGATGCTGACCCCCGCCCCGACTGAGAGCGAGACCGTCACACGCCCCCTCCGACATGCGTGCAGTAGCCGACTGCATCTTTTCACCTGCCTGAGGTGAGTTCATATACGGATCAGCTTTGTGCATGAACCAGCCAGCAGAGGTCGTAATTGCATCAGTTATAAGGTCCCTATCCGACTTTCCCCACACTCTAAAAAGTAATTCAGATGGCCTTTAGCCAATACTTAAATATATGCACTGCTGTATGATAAAAAATCAAGTTACATTATATTACACAATTTTTTATCTGCAGTTGTTATTTTATTGAGTTCTGATAACGCACAAATTATAAGTGTTGTTTCAACACACTATAATGAATCACCTGAACTTAAGATATTTGGTTAAACAATAAAGAACAAAATTTAGCTTCTAGCAACTTAAAATACATACACTGTACGACTTAATTTTCTCAGTAGTTTGAATTCGCCCCGCCCACACGGACAAAAACGGTCTGTGTTCTCAAGGCACGCTTTCTTCATTGTGGAGTGAGTTTTTTACAAGCAAGGTGAGCGTTCTAACCGTTACAAACATTTTTGGACCTAAATATCTAGAGATTTCACTTTTGTGATTTGAATAATTTGCCCGCTTTGCAGGTGAAGGTCGGTAGGCACAAACTACAAGAGCGAGAGAGCGGGAAAGAGAGAGTTTGAGTGCTATGCAAATTAGCTAGCTAGCTGGCCAGCTTTTCTTCAGCATGGCATAGACCGACACACCATTTGGTGTTATAAACTGAGTAAAACTTGACTTTTTCATGGATTAAAATATTTCCATTGACATAAAATTTCCCTGGTGAGCTATTAAAAACGTATTTTTTGTCTAGTCTATTTTGCGATGTTTGTGTAGCAAAAGTAGCCAACAACTATGCTAAGGTTAGCTAGCTAATTATTACGTGTTTGCATTCTAGGTAAAAAATAAACTAAACAATAAACATTACTCATTTGTTTAATGCATATCATTTTTCAAATACTGATATGTGGAATTTGTTTTTTCATAGTTTTTATTGTTGTCCACTAATGGGATTTGTTAAAAGTAGATGTGTTCTGTAATAAACGATTTTTGGTAATAATTCATGTTTCCATGTTCTTGTATCATTGTTTAAATTGTTTTACATTCAGCAGATTCAGTGCAATGCTAACAAACATTCAAATTCATGTTTAGAGATATTAGGCTACAGGATGTTGGATTAACGTAATTCTACGAGCAGTTGGCATAACTCAAAAAGACTAATGCAAAATGTTGCCTTAATTTTTTTTGTTGACCCAATGTTTTATTTAATATTAACAACTTTTAAGTTAAATGAATATTAAATAAAACATTGGGTCAACAAAAAAAATCAAGGCAACATTTTGCATTAGTCTTTTTGAGTTATGCCAACTGCTCGTAGAATTACGTTAATCCAACACAATATTATAGGGTTGGTGGATTAGCTTTCCATAATTCAGTAAAAAGCATTTTTAAATAACATCAACTTAAAAATATCTGTTCATGTTGACAGTTATTAAGTTTGTGTAATTTAAAATATTGTGTTGGATCAGCGTAATTCTACGAGCAATTGGCATAACTCAAAAAGACTAATGCAAAACGTTGCCTTAATTTTTTTTGTTGACCCAATGTTTTATTTTTTAGAGTGCACCCTGTATGAACAACAAGCCAATCGTTGTTCATGTAGGCACCCAGCCCAGCCGGATGGCAGAGTTGAGTTTTGAACTGATAAGTTCAAAATGTCAGCTCCGGTGTGCTAGCGTGTTTTACCACTGCGCCACCTGAGCGGCATTTTATGTGTTTTTAAGTGGCCCAGTCAAAGCCCAGATTTAAACCCATAGAAAATCTGTAATTGTATAGATGCCAGTTCACTCTCTATAGAGTCTCACCCTCTGATCTGACGAAGCTTGAGTGGATCTCCCATGAAGGAAAGGATAAACTGCCCAAATTCAGGAATGCCAAGCGTGCAGATACATTCAAAAATACTCACCAGTGTAATTTTTGCTAAAGAGACTTCCAGTGCGTAAGGGATAAATAGTTGGAATACTTCAAGTTCAAATTCAAGAGACTTCAGTGATATACAAGTACATACTGAAAAAAACACAACGTTCCTTCTCCAGGATCTTCAGGGACACAAGACACAAGTGCAAACAACACAATATATTCAGTGCAAGCAAAAACAGTGCAGTAAATATGAGGGACCTTTATCACACAAGTGTTGTGTACTTTGTTATTAAGTTTTAAACTTCTAAAACATGTTGTTGCTTCATCATTAAGGGTGATTAAGTGTTGTAAGTATTACTGGATAAAAATGGCCATTCAAAATCAGATCAACAATACAATAAAGTGTGCAAAATGTCAAGGGGTCTGAATTCTCTTTAAATCCACTGTATATAAATTAAAAGTATATACATATATACACTGATCAACCATAACATTCAAACCACCTCCTTGTTTCTACACTCACTGTAAATTTTATCAGCTCCACTTACAATATAGAAGCACTTTGTAGTTCTACAATTACTGACTGTAGTCCATCTGTTTCTCTGCATGCTTTGTTACTCCCCTTTCATGCTGTTCTTCAATGGTCAGGACTCTCCCAGGACCACTACAGAGCAGGTATTATTTGGGTGGTGGATGGTGCTGGTATGAGTGGATAAGACACAGCAATGCTGATGGAGTTTTTAAACACCTCACTGTCACTGCTGGACTGAGAACAGTCCACCAATCAAAAATATCCAGCCAACAGCGCCCCGTGTGCAGCGTCCTGTGACCACTGATGAAGGTCTAGAAGATGACCAACTCAAACAGCAGCGATAGATGAGGTGGACCAACTAGGTAGGAGTGTCTAATAGAGTGGACAGTGAGTGGACACGTTATTTAAAAACTCCAGCAGCACTGCTGTGTCTGATCCACTCATACCAGTACAACACACACAAACACACCACCACCAAGTCAGTGTCACTGTAGTGCTGAGAATGATCCACCAGCTAAATAATACTTGGTGCTCTGTAGTGGTCCTGTGGGGGTCCTGAACATTGAAGAACAGGGTGAAATCAGGCTAAAAAAGTATGTAAAGAAACAGATGGACTACAGTCAGTAATTGTACAGTAGAACTACAAAGTGCTTCTATATGGCAAGTGGAGCCTTATTATCCCAGAGGGGGGAAATTGCAATATTACAGAAGCTTTAAGAGTACAGAGATAGAAAAATGTTCATACATAAAAATAGAAATATAAAGATTTATAAAAATGACCAAAAATAACAGTTTAAAATGACTGTGCTTACAGTATGTATAGTAAATGTTCTGTTGCTGTCCGTAGCTTGTCCTCACTGTGTCCATGCTGTTGAGATTTGCTTTTTATGTTAATAACAATGCTTCAGGGAACCGGTATCAGCTCCTAATTGTGGTTGGAGAGAGATGGATTAAAAATGGCCACTCCGGCTTCAGCGCGCTCCTTTAATGGGGATATGCTGTATAATAGCTTTAACCTCTGAACTCTTGTGGTGACTACAGCTCATTATGATGATCTGTGAGTGTCACTGTAGTATCTCTGGCTGTGTGGGTGTGTGTATGTGTATGTGTGCTTGAGATGCAGAAGCCATGGGGGTCTGTCTGAGGTCGCTGACGTCTGTACATAGTCCACATGTACACACACAATGCTCTGACTGATACATACATGGACACATCAAAGTTTTCTGCACTTTCCATTGTATTCCAATACTAAGAACACAAGTATAACCAGCACACACACACACACACACACGATAGGAATTATAAGGACACCAACCCTGTCCCCATAACCCCAAATGTCCCTGTAGTGTCGGTATATAAATTGGTGAAAGGTACCGCTAAAAGTCTCACAAAAACCAACACACACACACACACACACACACACACTCAGTGAAAGGAATTATGAGGACACCAACTCTCCCCATAGTGTTGGTATGTAAACCGATGAAAAGTAACCACAAAAACCACACCCACACACACACACACACACACACGCACAAAAATATTAAGTACTCAGCTACTACTGAAGTAAGTAATAACTGTTACTAAATAAAACACTCAGAGAAATAAATAAAATGTCAGTTTTTTAAGTAGAAATCTCTCTCACACTGTGTGTGTCTCTCTTGTTACTTCACAAAACTGCACTGAGACACTTCACACTCAGTCCCTTGATTTGAATTCCCCCACTCTGCATAAGGCTAAGCCCCTCACTCCAGTTTGTTTTCCTCTTTCCTTTTCCCCTCCTCCGACCGGCCTGCACCTGTCTCTACTTCTCTCTCTTTATCTCTTTCTAAGCCCTTGTCACTAGCCCCTGCCAGTGCTCTCACCTTCCAGACATTTCTTCTCTTTCTCGTCGTCATATCTCTGTCCCGGTCTGTCTTACAATCAACTTCAGACTGAAACTGGTCTAACGTTTATTTAACTGCTTGTTTTAAGTGTTCTAGACATGTGAGTATTGGAAGAAATGAAAAGAGTGGTGATTATCATACCCTGTACACTTTAATAAGATTTGCTCATATGATCAATGTCCACTGAAATAAGCTGTTTTATATACAGTGTATCACAAAAGTGAGTACACCCCTCACATTTCTGCAGATATTTAAGTATATCTTTTCATGGGACAACACTGACAAAATGACACTTTGACACAATGAAAAGTAGTCTGTGTGCAGCTTATATAACAGTGTAAATTTATTCTTCCCTCAAAATAACTCAATATACAGCCATTAATGTCTAAACCACCGGCAACAAAAGTGAGTACACCCCTTAGTGAAAGTTCCTGAAGTGTCAATATTTTGTGTGGCCATCATTATTTCCCAGAACTGCCTTAACTCTCCTGGGCATGGAGTTTACCAGAGCTTCACAGGTTGCCACTGGAATGCTTTTCCACTCCTCCATGACGACATCACGGAGCTGGCGGATATTCGAGACTTTGCGCTCCTCCACCTTCCGCTTGAGGATGCCCCAAAGATGTTCTATTGGGTTTAGGTCTGGAGACATGCTTGGCCAGTCCATCACCTTTACCCTCAGCCTCTTCAATAAAGCAGTGGTCGTCTTAGAGGTGTGTTTGGGGTCATTATCATGCTGGAACACTGCCCTGCGACCCAGTTTCCGGAGGGAGGGGATCATGCTCTGCTTCAGTATTTCACAGTACATATTGGAGTTCATGTGTCCCTCAATGAAATGTAACTCCCCAACACCTGCTGCACTCATGCAGCCCCAGACCATGGCATTCCCACCACCATGCTTGACTGTAGGCATGACACACTTATCTTTGTACTCCTCACCTGATTGCCGCCACACATGCTTGAGACCATCTGAACCAAACAAATTAATCTTGGTCTCATCAGACCATAGGACATGGTTCCAGTAATCCATGTCCTTTGTTGACATGTCTTCAGCAAACTGTTTGCGGGCTTTCTTCTGTAGAGATTTCAGAAGAGGCTTCCTTCTGGGGTGACAGCCATGCAGACCAATTTGATGTAGTGTGCGGCGTATGGTCTGAGCACTGACAGGCTGACCCCCCACCTTTTCAATCTCTGCAGCAATGCTGACAGCACTCCTGCGCCTATCTTTTAAAGACAGCAGTTGGATGTGACGCTGAGCACGTGCACTCAGCTTCTTTGGACGACCAACGCGAGGTCTGTTCTGAGTGGACCCTGCTCTTTAAAAACGCTGGATGATCTTGGCCACTGTGCTGCAGCTCAGTTTCAGGGTGTTGGCAATCTTCTTGTAGCCTTGGCCATCTTCATGTAGCGCAACAGTTCGTCTTTTAGGATCCTCAGAGAGTTCTTTGCCATGAGGTGCCATGTTGGAACTTTCAGTGACCAGTATGAGAGAGTGTGAGAGCTGTACTACTAAATTGAACACACCTGCTCCCTATGCACACCTGAGACCTAGTAACACTAACGAGTCACATGACATTTTGGAGGGAAAATGACAAGCAGTGCTCAATTTGGACATTTAGAGGTGTAGTCTCTTAGGGGTGTACTCACTTTTGTTGCCGGTGGTTTAGACATTAATGGCTGTATATTGAGTTATTTTAAGGGAAGAATAAATTTACACTGTTATATAAGCTGCACACAGACTACTTTTCATTGTGTCAAAGTGTCATTTTGTCAGTGTTGTCCCATGAAAAGATATACTTAAATATCTGCAGAAATGTGAGGGGTGTACTCACTTTTGTGATACACTGTATATATACTCAATATATGTGGATATTAGACAACATTTACATATAAAACATGTACATGAATGTCTGAAAATAAGAAAAATCATGTGTTGGCATACAGCCTTTTTTATATGTTATGTTAATAAAATTGCATAAATAAATTAATTATACACTATATTGCCAAAAGTATTCGCTCGTCTGCCTTCACACGCATATGAACTTGAGTGACTCCCATTCTTAATCCATAGGGATTAATATGATGTCAGCCTACCCTTTGCAGCTATAACAGCTTCAACTCTTCTGGGAAGGCTTTCCACAAGGTTTAGGAGTGTGTTTATGGGAATTTTTGACCATTCTTCCAGAAGTGCATTTGTGAGGTCAGACACTGATGTTGGACGAGAAGGCCTGGTTCACAGTCTCAGCTCTAATTCTTCACAAAGGTGTTCTATCAGGTTGAGGTCAGGACTCTGTGCAGGCCAGTCAAGTTCTTCCACACCAAACTCGCTCATCCACGTCTTTATGGACCTTGCTTTGTGCACTAGTGCGCAGTCATGTTGGAACAGGAAGGGGCCATCCCCAAACTGTTCCCACAAAGCTGGGAGCATGAAATTGTCCAAAATCTCTTGGTATGCTGAAGCATTAAGAGTTCCTTTCACTGGAACTAAGGGGCCGAGCCCAACTCCTGAAAAACACCCCCACACCATAATCCCCCCTCCACCACACTTTACACTTGGCACAATGCAGTCAGACAAGTACCGTTCTCCTGACAACCGCCAAACCCAGACTCGTCCATCGGATTGCCAGATGGAGAAGTGTGATTCGTCACTCCAGAGAACACGTCTCCACCGGCAATGCTTTGCATTGCGCTTGGTGATGTAAGGCTTGGATGCAGCTGCTCGGCCATGGAAACCCATTCCATGAAGCTCTACACACTGTTCTTGAGCTAATCTGAAGGTCACATGAAGTTTGGAGGTCTGTAGGGATTGACTTGGCGACCTCTGCACACTATGCGTCTCAGCATCCGCTGACCCCGCTCTGTCATTTTACGTTGCTGTCGTTCCCAGTCGCTTCCACTTTGTTATAATACCACTGACAGTCGACTGTGGAATATTTAGTAGCGAGGAAATTTCACGACTGGACTTGTTGCACAGGTGGCATCCTATCATGGTACCACGCTGGAATTCACTGAGCCCCTGAGAGCGACCCATTCTTTCACTAATGTTTGTAGAAGCAGTTTGCATGCCTGGGTGCTTGGTTTTATACACCTGTGGCCATGGAAGTGATTGGAACACCTGAATTCAATGATTTGGAGGGGTGAGTGAATACTTTTGGTCATATAGTGTAGATGCTAACATATATAGATACAACATATAATATTGCATACAAATTTATCCTATAGATATGTTTCATATATGTACATACACACATTTTATTATGGGTATTTCATATATGTTTTTAAACTTATATCTACATACAGTATATTACACATATCCAGAGAATACATGTACGTATGTTATAATAATATATCCCATTACATGTAACATATGTGGAAAAAACATTATTGACATAAAGGCATATATGTCATATATTACATTTCCGTATGGGTACACCAATTCATAGGTGCCGCCAGCTTCAGTTTATAAGGTTTTTACCTCCACATAACATCATCTGGTTAAATAATGTCTGTTGAGACACATCTTTAGAATTGCTCACTGGCAAATTGCACCATGTGGGTGAAGAAAAAATGCATTACTAACTTAAACAATTACAGACAAAGGAGTCCCAAATTCATGATTATTAACATTGTGTTGCACATTGTGGTTATAACAGTCTTCACAGTCTTACTGTTATATTCACTGCAGAAATGTGTGCACATTCAGTCATTCAGAGCACACATTTTGGCTTGCAACTAACTTTCATCCCTAAGGGGTTCAAAAGGATTATGGTTAGGGCTCAGCGCAGGCCACTTGAGTTCCTTCAGACCAAAGTCCTCAAACCATGTGTTTATGAGATACTCTAAACCAGGGGTGTCAAACTCACGGCCCGCGGGCCAGATCCGGCCCGCCACGTCATTTTCTGTGGCCCGCGAGAGCTTAAACGACTGTACGATTGTTGTGATGGTTCGAGTCGTTACAGAGACGCACTTCTAATTTAATGGGAGTCCTGCACCTTTAAACGGCAACCGGTGACATCGTAGTCATGGCAACTAACTTTGACCTTCGCTGAGAAGGCATGTGACTTTTACGGCAAAAGAACGCGGGTAGTAATGTAAACAATAATAATAAATATAAATAATTATCTTGCAGTATAATACCAAAGCATCGTCTGTAAGTAGTCGTGTTTATATTCTCAGTTGTTTGTAAATGTTTAGTGAGTCTATCACAGCGTTTTAGTTACAAATTTACCGTAATTAAATACAATTGTTACCCTTACTATAGCAATTAGTATCTTTACAAAAATTTTAACTCCTTAGCGCTATTTTACGTTTGGTTAAATCTCATATTGTACCAGATGTAACACTTGACTACAGCTGTGTGCTTTTACTGTATTAAGTTCTTTATTGTTTTTATTGTTTGTATTTTTACTTCATTCTGGTGCACACAGTGTATCACACAGCTGGGAAGCAAATAAACCGACTGTATTCTGCAGAGAGCTGTCTGTCTGTCTGTCTGTCTAGCTGAGCAAGGGGGAGAAACTATTAGTGAGGGCAGAACAATTGTCTTAAAATACACTGTAAAAGCCTACATTAACTGCATCTCTCAAAATGCATGCTGATTTTGTGACCTGCAAAGTGACACATCCCGCCAGTAGATGAAGGAGGAATTTAATGAAAGTGAAAACAAGTTTGTGCTTCAGGAAGAGAAACCGGTGCGTCTCTTGTGCTATGAGGCCGTGTCTGTGGTAAAGGAGGACAATATAAATGCAGAATTTAGCCTCCAAGAAAAACAACAGACTGCAATCACAGCAGAATACGTTACAATCGGCCCTTTGAGGGCCACAATAATGCCGATGTGGCCCTCGGTGAAAATGAGTTTGACACCCCTGCTCTAAACTGACATTAGGTGTGCAAATTTTCCAGTTTTTTCAAAGTATCCAGTAAGACTTGCAGCTGTATTGCTGCCAAAGGGGCTCCAACAGAGTATTAAATAAATGGATTGATGATTAATGCATTTTTTTTGTTGTTGTGCATATTTAAGTGTTGATTGATGGGTCAAAATGTCAATTCTATCTGCATATTGCATTTACACTGATCAGCCATAACATTAAAACCATCTCCTTGTTTCTACACTCACTGTCCATTTTATCAGCTCCACTTACCATATAGAAGCACTTTGTAGTTCTACAATTACTTACTGTACATCTGTTTCTCTGCATGCTTTGTTAGCCCCCTTTCATGCTGTTCTTCAATGGTCAGGACCCCCACAGGACCACTACAGAGCAGGTATTATTTGGGTGGTGGATCATTCTCAGCACTGCAGTGACACTGATAAACACCTCACTGTCCCTGCTGGACTGAGAATAGTCCACCAACCAAAAATATTCAGCCAACAGCGGCCAGTGGGCAGCGTCCTGTGACCACTGATGAAGGTCTAGAAGATGACCAACTCACACAGCAGCAATAGATGAGCGATCGTCTCTGACTTTACATCTACAAGGTGGACCAACTAGGTAGGAGTGTCTAATAGAGTGGACAGTGAGTGGACACGGTATTTAAAATTCCAGCAGCGCTGCTGTGTCTGATCCACTCATACCAGCACAACACACACTAACACACCACCACCATGTCAGTGTCACTGCAGTGCTGAGAATGATCCACCACCTAAATAATACCTGCTCTGTGGTGGTCCTTTGGGGGTCCTGACCATTAAAGAACAGGCTGAAAGCAGGCTAAAAGGATATGTAGAGAAATAGATAAACTACAGTCAGTAATTGTAGACCTACATATAGTGCTTCAATATGGTAAGTGGAGCTGATAAAATGGACAGTGAGTGTAGAAACAAGGAGGTGGTTTTAATGTTATGGCTGATCAGTGTATATGCAGTTTAAAGCAACGGGTCAGAAGATCTTTGAACTCTGGAGGTTGAGTGGGGGCAAACAGGATCAGACATGTAAGCTGGAGCTTCACCATGGAGAGTCTGAAATACAAATAACAGAACCTTAAACTCAACACAGTATTTAACTGGGAGCCAGTGGAGGAAGGCCAAGACTTGTGAAATATTCCTTGTATCCGAGAGCCTGGAACAAACTGCAGGCGGGGCAAAGTAGCGTGTTAAGTGGCTTTATAGAGCTGTGAGAGGGAGGAATGATTTTTAATAGAGATGCTGCTCAAACTTAACACACAAAAAGAGAGACTTGACCACACACTTACAAAATACACGGACGGTAGATAACAAAAACACATTATTACCCATGAACACTTGAGAAAGAACATTTGCATAACACTATGCACAATCCAACGAAGTCCCAGTGGGCCTGGCGTCAATGTGCTGATGCTACGTTGCCCCCCTTGAGTTTCATGCAGCGTCACAGCTGCCAACAAACTTGCCCCCCACCAACTGTTTTGCAAACTTGGCCCCCACCTTGGATTTAAGAATCACGCTGGTGAGTCCTCCCATTTTGATGAGGTGCAGTGGGTCCTCTGCTGTTGCCCCTCCTGCTGGGTCACTGGACCCCTTGGCATCTGGATGGTGCATGCTGTGCCTCCCACTGACATTCGACTGCCTCACTGCTTGCTGTCAAACCAGTTCCACCTGACTGCACCAATTCTTTCACAGCTTTGGTCACCTCCACTGGAGATGCTGGTCCCTCTGTCTTCCAGTAGAGCTTCTTGATGCTGCATTGTTGCAGTTGCGACAAAGGTTCAGTCGCAGCAGGCTATTTTTTCTTAATGATGCACTGTGTTGTCTCCAGTGCAAAGAGTCAGCATTGCTGGAACGGTCGTGGCACTAAGTGTGGACAACACATCAAATCTGAGGGTGTAGGCATTGTCTGCCTCGAGGTGGCTACATAGAAGCTTGTGTCTGATGATCTCCAGAGTGAGAATCTGCTGGCCTTTCATGATCAACTGTCGGCTGTTGATGACCCCAGGATGCACTATGCTGATAGTAGAACCAGTGTCAATCAGAGTTTTGACTGATTTTCCAGCTTTGAGAGGAAACAGGAACAAACAATTCATGTTACACTGGGGTGAAACTAGTTGCAACAAGAATTATCGATCACGGCGCCCAGGTGGCACAGCGGGATATTCCGCTAGCACACCAACGCAGAGATTCTGAACTCCTCGGTTTGAAACTCGGTGTTGCCACTGGTCGGCTGGGTGCCATCTAGTGGGCATGATTGGCAGTGCCTGCAGCAGACACGGTTCTGCTAGGGTGGGATGTCCGGACTATGTGGGTGGTGTCTTCAAATGCTGTGTAAGGACCCTGATTGGCAAATAGAGAGGCGCCTGTGCAGGGTGCATGGGTGAAAAGGGTTACGCTACGGGCTGCACGCGGGTCGGAGGAGGCGTGAGCAACAACATACCAATCTCGACTGCAATCAGGGATCCCTCAGCAGCGGAAGACAAATTGACTAGGCTAAATTGGGAGAAAATGCATAAATAAAATAGAAAAAAAAGAATTATCCATCATCATATGTGACAGATGTAGTACTAATTTATTTAGAACCGACAGTATCATAAGAGTATTTGAACACACTCTTTAATAAACAGTACATGGTTTGGATTGCAGTATCTACTTCATTATTTGTTTCCTCTGTGGAGCAGCATGTACAAGCTCATTTAGCTTCTCTATGAAAATTTCCACCATGCTTTTACTTCTTTTTTTTTTTTAAATATGTGGCTCGCTGCTGTCATATTGTGCTATACAAGCCTCAATGTTTGTGTGTGTGTGTGTGTTGCAGCGTGTGGAAACGTCCTTCATTGTTGAAGAAAACTTACAAGCCAAACTTATAGTCTTGTGTGAAAATAATGAACAGAAAATAAAATCGGAATTGAATGGAATAGAATAAAACATTAACCTAAAATGTGAAAAACCAGAAAGCAACAACTGGCAAAATTTAAGCTTTGATAGGAAACAGGAACAAGCAATTCATGTTAGACAGGGATGATACTAGTCAAAACCAGAATGATTAAATGTCAATATGTGACAAATGTAGTACTACCATAAAATAAATGTTTGTTAAATGCTTAAATGCTAGTCCAATTTATTTATTCTCAGTTGTATCAGATTTTAACATACTATTTATTACACAGTACATGGTTTGGATTGTAGTATATATTTTATTATTTGTTTCCTCTGTGGAGCAGCGTGTTGATGTCCTACAAAAGCTCATTACGCTTTTCTTTAAAATTTGACACTATAATTGTTCTTGTTTTTTTTTATTATTTGTAGCTCGCTGCCTTTATATTGTGCTATACAAGCCTTGCTGTTTATGTGTGTGTGTTGCAGCAAGTGAAAACGTCTTTTATTCCTAAGAAAACTTATAAGCAAGACAGAACAAATCCAGAATGTACATTATAGTTGTGTTTAAAAAAAATTAACAGAAAATAGAATCCTTGCATAACAGTCTGATTCTTCTTCGTACTGACCAATGAGAAGAAATTATTCTTGTAATAAACTATTTTTGTCTATGTCTGTATGAAGAATGCAGAAACCTAAAATGTAAAAAACCAGAAAGCGACAACTGGCAATATTTAAGCTTCGATAGGATACAGGAACAAGCAATTCAAGTTAGATGGGAGTGATACTGGTTGAAACCAGAAGGATCAAATGTCAATATGTGACAAATGTAGTACTCCTATAATATAAATGTTTGTAAAATGCTTAGTCCAATTTATTTATCACCAACAGTACATGGTTTGGATTGTAGTATCTATTTTATTATTTGTTTCCTCTGTGGAGTAGCGTGTAGATGTTTTACAAAAGCTCATTTAGCATTTAAATTTTCCACCATAGTTGTACTTATTTTGCTGTTTGTGTGTGTGTGTGTGTGTGTGTGTGTGTGTTGCAGCATGTGGAAATGTCTTTTATTGTTAAGGAAACTTATAAGCAAGATAGAACAAATCCAGAATGTGCATAGTAGTCTTGTGTGAATTTAATTAACAGAAAAAATATAATCCTTGCATAACAGTCTGATTCTTCTTCTCACTGACCAATGAGAAGAAATTATGCTTATAATAAAAATTTCTCTCTCTCTCTCGCTCTCTCTCTCTCTCTGTGTGTGTTTGTGTGTGTGTGTGCCTTTGGGTTCTAGTCCCTAAGCTCTGTCGTATCCTGAATGCCGAGGTCTCTGCCCCACCGTGACAGATGGAAGTCTGGTAACCTTTTTGGAGTGTGTTAGTGGAAGCCCCCTTGCTGGTTTAAAGGCCCTGCCCCTCTCTGCTCAACAAACTGATGCCATTCAACACCCACCGCAACTGAACATATGATACTCTAACACCCCCCCCCCCTTTATTTTTTCTTCTTTATTCTTTATATGCTGCTTTAATATATGATTCTACTTGTGATGCACAGTCAGTTTGTGCAGTCTAGTTTAACTTGATGCTGATCCTGCTGTTACCATTTATTTGGGTTTAATAGGACGTTTTCTATTAGTGTGTAGTATTTTAATTATGGTTTAAATACTATAAGTAATAATAATAATTAATATATAAATAATAAATACTATATACTAATAATTACTTATTTTTTCTTCACCGTTTGTCCCATTCGTGCAAATCTGTTCTTAATGTCTCACCTGGTGAAATAAAAGTAAATAAATAAATGAACAAATAATGAAATAAATACTATAAATAATAGTAAACAATATAAATAAAGAAAAAATTAATTTTTACATTTATAAATAATGAAAATATGGTTTGTTTCACCATAGTATTAAATATTTGTTAGTATTCATATTTAGAATCTGCATACTTTAATGTTAAATGCAATGATCAGTTTCAGATGTACACACATTACTATACAGTGGTACCTTGAAACTCAACGCCAATTAGTTCTGGGACTGGCGTTGAGTTTAAAAGCCGTTGAGTTTCAAGGTATTTTTCCAAAAGGATGTTTGAGAAACCTGTTAATGATCCTGTTCCTGTTCCATGATCCTGTGAAACTGCAGATATTTTAGGCTCATGTAAAATAATGGGGTTATTTTTGACACTTATACGCTAAAAATAACACAAATATAATATAGAAACACTGAAATACAACTAAAAACAGTTACAAATCAATAAAAATACAATAAAACCTGCTCTTTACCTTTACTTCTTTATTGTTTTCTTATGCTTCTTAATCGCGGAGATGTCCAGGCGACCTGTCCAGGGTGATTTCTGCGTTTCCTACAGTGACCCTGACCAGGATAAAGCTGTTATAACACAGACGATGAATGAATAGATGAATGAATGAATGAATGTTGTATTATGTTGTCAAAGCAATGCGACGGCGAATGTGTGATGCAATCAAAGCTAAAGGAGGTTCAATGGTGCGCTATTTCTGCAGTATTTTAAAAGGTGTGCAAAGGGGATAACTGCATTTATTCTATAGTGCCCTCAGTGCCACACATATTCCTTTATGCAGCCTGGCTTATAATAAGGCATGTTGCTTTATATACATTTTGAACCATGATTAAATAAGATTCATAGTGAAAAGAGAAGCAACTGCCTGGCTTTTTGATGGAAATCCATCAGCTGAATGACCTGATCGCGTATCTCTTGCATCTCTTGCATTTTTGCTCCCCTTGCTTCTCCTCTCCAGGCCTGCGCTCCTTAGTGCATTATTGATCTAAGGGGAGGGCTAAATAAAACATAGCGGCGCGCTCACTGTCAGCGAATGCACACTGAAAAGCATAAGCACATTAAGAAGAACAGAAGAAATAGAAAATGGGCTCCGTGAGACATGCAACGCGAGGCAACGTGCACTGTTTCACAAACCGCTTTCCACAGCCACAGATTGCTGCCCTGAATAAGGCGGGGATTTAAATTCTCAAAGCAATGGTGGAAACGTTGTGTAGAAGTCCACACCTGCGGTGTGCGCGTGCACATATTCCACCCACTCTTTGCAAGTGATATTTATTGAAAGAGAACCGGGGGGGAACGGGGGAAAGAGAAAATCAATGCTGCTTTCCTCAGCTCTGGTCTGGTGAGTGCAAAACAAAAATGTTGCTAAACTCCAGCCTAAGCAGAAAGCGTCCTCCTCATTGATTTTTTATTTAGCTCCCAGCAGCTATGGCTTCTCCACGGGCCGAGCAGCCTGTCAGCCCTGGAGCCCGGGCCAGAAGAACAGGCTGTTAAGAAAATTAAACTCTTATTTAGTCTCCGTAACAGGGAATAGACACACATACAGCCTGCAGACAAGACCTGATAGCACATCACATCCACTCGAACGTGCTGCCAAACAGCCTGAGTGTGTGCATATGTTTGGTCTGCGTGTGGCCCACCGTGTGAGGGTGGGCGGACATAAACAAATTGCTTAATCAGAGCTGCATTAAGTGTGACACAATCCTGGGTAATTTGGTGCACTTGTAGATTTGCCTGCAGCTTTATTCATCATGTTGGCCTCGTGTTCTTTGTAGATTTGAATGTGTTTATTGTGACTAATGTAAATGTGTTAATGTAAGTGTTGATGAATAGGTAATTGGCTGTTTAGGTTGGATTTATTTATTTTTTTGTATTTTGTTTATGCATTTTCTTGCTTTTTCTCCCTTTTAGCACATCCAATTGCCCGATTGCGTCATGGTTCCTCTCCACTAATGCCGACCCCGGCTCTGATTGAGGAGAACAAAGCTAACCCACAACCCCTCCGACACGTGGGCAGCAGCTGTATGCATCTTGTCACCTACACTTGACGAGTGCAATGCAGATCAGCACTGTGTACGGAGAGACACACCCTGATCAGCGCACTCTTTCCTTGTCTCTGTGCAGGCGCCATCAATCAGCCAGCAGAGGTCGTAGCTGCATCAGTCATGAGAGAGTCCCTATCCGGCTTAATACCCCACCCTTATATGAACAACAGGCCAATTGTTGTTCATGTGGCTGCTCAATACGATGTATTCAAGATCCCAGCTCTGGTGTTCTAGTGTGTTTTTACCGCTGTGCCACCTGAGCAGCCTTGTTTAGGTTGGATTTTAAAATTAATTCTCATTTTACACATTTTAAACATACATCAAGCAAACCGCTAGCAAATGTTGCTGCATCACCTAGGCATTTCATATAATAATGTACTTTCATTCATTAATTGTCTGTTTTACCACCGCTTTAGGGCGGCACGGTGGCTCACTGTAAACAGCAAGAAGGTCCTGGGTTTGATTCCCAGGTAGAGCGGTCTGAGACCTTTCTGTGTGGAGTTTGCATGTTCTCCCCGTGTCTGTGTGGGTTTCCTCCGGGAGCTCTGGTTTCCTCCCACAGTACAAAGACATGCAAGTGAGGTGAACTGATATATAACCAGTAACTACCGTTCCTGTCATGAATGTAACCAAAGTGTGTAAAACATGACATTAAAATCCTAATAAAATAAAAAAATGTATCCTGGTCAGGGTCACAGTGGGTACTGTGGGATACACACAAACACCCACTGTCACAATGTGCAACACCACCATGTCTTTATTTTTTACCATGTTTTCAGAACACTGGAAGTTATTGGTTAGTGTACTTGTGTAGTTCTCAAAAGCCAGCTAGTTAGAGCTTCACCAATGCCAAGTTACTACTGTTGGGCCCCTCAGCAGGCCCCTTAAACCTCAACTGCTTGAATTGTATTCAGTTACAGTTGTAAGTGGCTTTGAATAAAATTACCTGCTGAAGTAAACAATGTAGGTGGCTAAGTGGGTAGCACTGTCGCATCACAGCAAGAAGGTCCTGGGTTCAATCGCCAGGTGGGGCAGTCCTTGTCCTTTCTGTGTGGAGTTTGCATGTTCTCCCCATGTCTGCATGGGTTTCCTCTGGGAGCTTCGATTTCCACACACAGTCCAAAGATGTGCAAGTGAGGTGAAATGGAGACACTAAATTGTCCATGACTACCTGTCCTGTCATGAATGTAACCAAAACATGACGTTAAAATCCTAATAAACAAACAATTATGCTATATTAGTTTCTTATTGTTGTATATTGACCAGCTATACTTTTTCATAAGGTGTGTGCTCATGGCTGTACATCTTGCTCAGTCTTAAACCTTATTTGATTTAAATTATTAGTTATTGTTTTTAAATCATATAATAAAAAATGTGGAGCTTTATTGTATGATGTTGTCACATCAGATTATGTAAACAAAATGCGATGGGTTTGGTAAATATCCAGGTAGAGACCTCCAACAAGGTTATGCTAACAGGCAGGGGTAACAGTCAGGGCCGGACTTATGACTTTATTTCTGTTAAATTAAATTCTGACTTTCTGTGCATTCATTTGATATCTGGTTGTTTTCCTCAGTCTACCCTTAAACTGACAGATTTCTGGTCACAAGTGCTGACACGCCGCTAAACCCAACAGCCGTATAACATGCATGCAAATACAACAATAAATAATAATGAGACAAACATAAGTACAGCTCAACGTACGCATGGATACACGAAAATACACACGAGACGTGGCTCTAAACGGTGCCGCGCTGCCAATACACTTTACGCTCAGATGCACTGGCTAGATGGCGCGTAACCCCTGAGGATTACGCATCTAGCTAGTGAACCTGCTCCTTGGCATACGGCTTGTGTTGTTCGCTGAACGGCACATCGCAGGAAACACGAATTTGCATCTACACACCTCCTAATGTATACAGGTCACTGACCCACGGTGAATGGAGTAAGAGAACAATGTGTAAGTGTGTGTGTGTGTGTCTTGTTAGGGAGCTGCACCGTACACCCGCCTGCCAACTGTCTTCATCCACACACACACACACACACACACACACACACACACGAAATGCTGGCCACTTAGGATTAGCGATAATGAGCATGCCAAGTGTATTTATTCTATTTTCAGATTAAATAGTGTACAACATTTCCATTTTCCGCTAGAGCCAATGAACCCACAGCCTGCTGGCATGTCTCTGCCGAGAGATAGTGCAATTAATTTTGAGTATGGGTGTGTTTTTTGGTGTAAACTCAATAGGTATCTTTTGTGTTGACATGTTTGTCGCGGCTACAGTGACGTCCACTTTAGTGAATAACTAATAAAAGCACATTAACACGTCCACACTATAAGAGCGTTCCAGAGAATATTTTATCTGATTAAAATCACTCTGAACCTGGTGGATCAACGTTTTCTGTTTTCATAGCGCTTTTGTGTATAACCAAGCAGTGTAATGAGGAGAACCTGTGGTTTTAGAAAGTGAATTAATGATTCTTTCGGCTGCTCCCATTAGGGGTCGTGACAGCGGATCATTCGCATATTTGATTCAGCACAGTTTAACGCTAGATGCTTTTCCTGACTGAGCTCTACTATTGGGCTTAGGACCAGTACTGAGGGTGCACTGATATGTCATATATGGAAATTCTGAGTGGTTTCAGTGATTCGGCATCATGACTTTAGAGAAATGCTGGTGTGCAAACCAAGGAGCTGGCAAAGAGGAATGCGAGAAGCTGTGATATATAAGAAACCTTCCACCTGAAGCGAATTAATGCCACAGAGGTGGCAGATGTCTGTCTACAGAAAAGAGACTTACAGACCAAACTCAAATAACTCTCTAACCCCATCTACCAGGCAAACTAGGGATAGAGGAACAGAAAGCACAGGTGACGTCGACTATGATATCAGTGATTGAGAAGTCAGTATCAGGAAATCCACAAGTCCAATGACAGGTGCATAGTACTATATACAGTGATTAGCCATAACATTAAAACCACCTCCTTGTTTCTACACTCACTGTTCATTTTATCAGCTCCACTTACCATATAGAAGCACTTTGCAGTTCTGTACAATTACTGACTGTAGTCCATATTTATCTGCATGCTTTGTTAGCTCATTTCATGCTGTTCTTCAATGGTCAGGACTCTCCCAGGACCACCACAGAGCAGGTATTATTTGGGTGGAGGATCATTCTCAGCACTGCAGTGACACTGACATGGTGGTGGTGTGTTAGTGTGTGTTGTGCTGGTATGAGTGGATCAGACACAGCAGCGCTGATGGAGTTTTTAAACACCTCACTGTCACTGATGGACTAAGAATAGTCCACCAACCAAAAACATCCAGCCAACAGCGCCCCGTGGGCAGCGTCCTGTGACCACTGATGAAGGTCTAGAAGATGACCAACTCAAACAGCAGCAATAGATGAGCGATCGTCTCTGACTTTACATCTACAAGGTGGAACAGCTAGGTAGAAGTGACTAACAGAATGGACAGTGAGTGGACACTGTATTTAAAAACTCCATCAGCGCTGCTGTGTCTGATCCACTCATACCAGCACAACACACACTAACACACCACCACCATGTCAGAGTCACTGCAGTGCTGAGAATGATCCACCACCAAAATAATACCTGCTCTGTGGTGGTCCTGTGGGGTTCCTGGCCATTGAAGAACAGGGTGATAGCAGGTTAAAAAAGTATGTAGAGAAACAGATGGACCACAGTCAGTAATTGTAGAACTACAAAGGGCTTCTATATGGTAAGTGGAGCTGATAAAATGGACAGTGTAGAAACAAGGAGGTGGTTTTAATGTTATGGCTGATCGGTGTATAAAGAAAACAAGCTACAGTGCTTCTCAAGCCTGGCATTCCCATTACATCTTCACCATGACCAAAGGAAATCCTCCCTCCCCCCATCTGGCTAAAGTCTGCTCCATGAATACCATGTAGTATAGGACAAAACCAACTCAACATTTCCACAAGTTTACCATTATCAAGCATACATTGATCTAGGTTCATTCATCACATAACATCATTACATTAATAAATAAACCTCATATTAATTACCTTAAAACAATATCACTAACACAATCATATAAGAAGACCATTCAAACCATAACTTACAATCCCCCTATCCATTCAAAACAGAACATTTCCAAAATGGTGCAGACCAAGAACTCCAAATACCATCAGCCCTCAGTGCTCGGGTCCTTTGATGCTAAGCACAGCTGCCTGCATGCCTGATGAAAACCTTTAAGTACAATTACCTACACCAAACTTTCTTTTTTAAGATGTTAACACAGCTAACAACGCATATACAACTATCACTCTTCTAAAATCATCCACACCTTCAGTTGTGGCCACTTTAAATAGTGTTGGATAATCTGATAAACAGTTTTTATTATTTATCAAGCTAATGATTCTGGTGTTTGCGCACTGCAGCAGTCAAGCAAGAGCATTGGTCTGTTTTTCTTCCGACTTGTACATGTTTATAGCATGGACTGGACATCAGCTCCGTTACAGACAGATCAGCAATCTACTAGGCCTCAAACTAGACCACGAAGAGGGACACGAGCTCTTGGACAGCTGCTACCATGTTACAGGATGCTCTGGTAAGTCCATGAGCAAGCTCCAGAAGTTTTAAATGCAGCGGCTAAAGTGCTAACTAGAACTAGAACGTCTGTAATTCTACAACCCCAAATCAGAAAAAGTTGGGACAGCATGGAAAATGCAAATAATAATAAAAAACACAGAGTTTCTTACATTTACTTTGATTTTTATTTGATTACAGACAGGATGAACCTGAGATATTTCATGTTTTATCTGCTCAACTTCATTTCATTTATTAATAAACATCCATTCCTGCATTTCAGACCTGCAACACATTCCAAAAAAGTTGGGACAGTAAAGCATTTACCACTTTGTAATGTTGCCATTCCTTTTCACCACATTTAAAAGAGGTTTTGGCATCGAGGAGACCAAGCGATCCCTTTATGCACTGAAATTCCTCCTGATTCATTGAATGGTTTAATGATATTATGCACTGTAGAGGGAGAAATATGCAAATCCTTTCTAATTTTTCTTTGAGGTACATTGTTTTTAAACATTATAATCATTTTCTTACGCATTTGTTGACAAACTGGTGATCAAACCTCTGATCATCTTTGTACCAAATCATGATTACAATCACCAGTTGACATCACCTGTTTAAAATCGCATAATTATTTAGTTTTTTCACATTAATACTAGACCTAAACTGCCCCCGTCCCAACTTTTTTTGGAATGTGTTGCAGGCCTGAAATGCAGGAATGGAGGTATATTAACAAATGAATAAAAGTTGAGCAGATAAAACATGAAATATCTCAGGTTAATCCTGTCTGCAATCAAATAAAAGTCAAAGTAAATGTAAGGATTTGCATTACTGTCCCAATTTTCTGATTTGGGGTTGTATTTGTTATATTCTGTGCACTGGCTGCCAGGAAATTTCTACCTTGTTTACAAAATAGTGACATGTAAAGCATTATATGGTCGAGCTCTATAGTGTGAATGAACTTGGAATGCACTGCATCCCTGCATGCTTAATATAGTCTTAGATCCTCAAATAAATAAAAAAAATCCCACATCAGGGGAAGAGCACACCTTCCTGTGCTTACTGTTGTTGCTATTGAAAGGCTTGGCGATGTGTTACGTTGTGGATTGACATTGTGCCCTGTGCAGTAGCGTAATCATGCCTAATTGCTTAAACATGGGGGGAAAATCCCTGTTTGATATTCAGTCAGTGCGTGAATGCTGATCAATCATATTTAAGTACATGAATGTATGTGACTGATATGTAATACTGGAGGGAGGGGTTGAAATGTAGATGTTTTAGCGTCATGCTTATAAGGTTATAGTAAAAGAATACATCAAATTAATGTTAATTTTACTTCCCATGTCTCATTAAATCCCATTAAATCCATGTCTCAAACCACAAATCACCTATAACTAAGGTCCTACTTAATTCTAGCGGTTTAACATTTTTCATTCAAGTAGTGTTCAAGTGTCTTACGTTTACTGGTTTATCTGCACTATGAGGCGTCCTAGCAATCCTTCAGCAATTCAGTTAGCAATCACTCAGTCGAAATGTCCAAGATGTCGAAGTGTAAAGCAGCTAAAAACACGACTTGGGTAACTGAGCTTGGAAAACTCCCAACCAATTCTGTGGATGCAGGGGGAGGGTGTGTCAAAACACGGACGAGAATTTTTGTTTTTGAGACTGTCGCTGGATTTACAGTCAACCTTTTTAGGTTTACATTCAACTATTAAAGCAGGCTGCCGCTCAGGTGGTGCAGTGGTAAAAAGTACGCTAGCACACCAGAGTTGGGGTTTCGGATACATCGTATCAAATCTCAGCTCTGCCTTCCGACTGGGCTGGGCGGCTGCATGAACGACGATTGGCTGTTGTTCAGGGTTAGAGGGTAAAAAGTCGGATCATAGGTCCTCATAACTGGTGCAACTGCGGCCCCTGCTGGGTGACTGATGGCGCCGGCACAGGGCTGAGGAATAATGCTGATGAGGGTGTGGCCCTCCGTATCCAGTGCCCGTCAGTATATGAACTCAACTTGTGCAGGTGAAAAATGCAGTCTGTACTGACGATGGGGAGTATGTCAGTTGAGAGGCGTCCTCAGTCAGCGGTGAAGGGTCAAATTAGTATAGATTTATAGATTTGCTGAATTTATAATCAACCCTTTTAGGTTTACATCTGTGATTTTTGAAAAACGAGGTCCTTGAAATTAAGCACATTTTCCTGTGTATTTAGTAGGGCCCTACTACTGCATTGTTTTATTTCAACTGTATTAATGATTTTGACACCCTATTGCCCACAGTGTTAACAAAACTAAATGCTCAGACAAGCAGATTACGTGTATTGCTGAAATGTCCAGTCTGGTAACAAGCTCTTGATTGAAAAGGAGCTTGTACATAAAAAAATAAACAGAAAAAATGTTATGCAGCATAATATTCATAAAAGTCATTTCCTTTTATGTTAGGGAATAATGTAAGTGCAAAGAAATATCTGGAATACCTACACCGATCAGCCATAACATTAAAACCACCTCCTTGTTTCTACACACATTGTCCATTTTATCAGCTCCACTTACCATATAGAAGCACTTTGTAGTTCTACAATTACTGACTGTAGTCCATCTGTTTCTCTACATGCTTTGTTAGCCCCCTTTCATGCTGTTCTTCAATGGTCAGGACTCTCCCAGGACCACTACAGAGCAGGTATTATTTGGGTGGTGGATCATTCTCAGCACTGCAGTGACATGGTGGTGGTGTGTTAGTGTGTGTTGTGCTGGTTCCACAGTGAGTGGACATGGTATTTAAAAACTCCAGCAGCGCTGCTGTGTCTGATCCACTCATACCAGCACAACACACACTAACACACCACCACCATGTCAGTGTCACTGCAATGCTGAGAATGATCCACCACCTAAATAATACCTACTCTGTGGTGGTCTTGTGGGGGTCCTGACTATTGAAGAACAGGGTATAAGCAGGCTAAAAAGGTATGTAGAGAAACAGATGGACTACAGTCAGTAACTGTAAAACTACAAAGTGCTTCTATCAGTTCTTCTTCAAGGAGGTGGTTTTAATGTTATGACTGATCGGTGTGTATGCATAGGATGATAATTAAAAACTATGTTTATGACTGCAGTACATATGGCTATGACTACACCGCTGGTACTCTGCCGCTCCGTAACAAGGAAGAAAACTAATCCAGCCTGGGAGCAAGTGTGCAGGCCTAAACCCCCTTAGAAAAGCCTGCCTGGGGCATACAGATGGCTAATCCCACCCCCTGAGACAAGCACCACCAGCACACACATATACCTTCAGCTGCATGCAAAAATGATAGGATATTATATAATTCATGTTTCTGCTTTTCACTGCTGGTACGTTCTTGCAAGCCTGCATGTTTACAGTGAGAGAACAGACCTGTGTGTGTGTGTGTGTGTGTGTGTGTGTACTGTAACCTGTGTACCGCGTACACAAACCATGCCTGCGCCCGAGTGAGCAGATGAGTGCTTGTACAGATTTGTCAGATGTGTGTATGGCAGCTCCTTGGAGAGACAGAGAGAAAGATAACAATGACACACTCACACACTTCACTGACCAGCATCTCTGGTCTCACATATATTATAGAGCAGGGCCACAGACACCACCTAGAGTAATGGAGTGTGTGGTTTCATGGACTGTACTGGGGATGTGTGTGTGTGGGGGGGTGGTGGTATAATGATATTATGCACTGTAGAGGGAGATATATGCAAATCCTTGCCAATCTGTCCTTGTACATGGGGTTCTAGGTCTAGGTTATTTTCACTTGTACTGGATTGTAACGTGGTAAGATCTGGGTAAGCAAAGCACCATGTCTAAGGGCTCAGGCGCAGCTGTGCTTTGATCTGGCAGTCTTCCAATACTGACGGATCACCGGTGCTTTGTGCCCTGATGTGGCCCAGCCTTCACCTGGCTGCCACTATGCTACAGAAGTCAATAATAATGACAGAACACAAGATCTATCTATCTATCTATCTATCTATCTATCTATCTATCTATCTATCTATCTATCTATCTATCTATCTATCTATCTATCTATCTATCTATCTATCTATCTATCTATCTATCTATCTATCTATCTATCTACACACCGATCAGGCATAACATTATGACCACTTTCCTAATATTGTGTTGGTCCCTCTTTTGCTACCCCATACGCAACAAACTATGATGCTCTGTGTATTCTGACACCTTTCTATCAGAACCAGCATGAACTTTTTCAGCAATTTGAGCTACAGTAGCTCGTCTGTTGGATCGGACCACACGGGCCAGCCTTCGCTCCCTACATGCATCAGTGACCCTTGGCCGCTCATGACCCTGTCGCCGGTTTACCACTGTTCATTCCTTGGACCAGTTTTGATAGATACTGACCACTGCAGACCGGGAACACCCCACAAGAGCTGCAGTTTTGGAGATGCTCTGATCCAGTCGTCTAGCCCTCATAATTTGGCCCTTGTTAAACTCACTCAAATCGTCACGCTTGTTCATTTTTCCTTCTTCTAACATCAACTTTGAGGATAAAATGTTCACTCGCTGCCTAATATATCCCCACCACTAACAGGTGCCGTGATAAGGAGATAACCAGTGTTATTCACTTCACCTGTTAGTGGTCATAATGTTATGCCTGGTCGGTGTATGTATACAACCCGAGAGGGTTAAGGGCCTTGCTCAAGGGCCCAACAGTGGCTGCAGAGTTGGGATTCGAACTCTCAACCTTCAAATCGATAGCCCAAAGCTCTACCCACTAGGCTACCACTGTCCCAGTGTCCCTTTATATGGGTTGAGTCAACAAAGCTTGAAAAAGTGACTTTCCAGTTCCAGTTCTTCCAATACAGAACAGGAGGAGCTAAGTGGGATCAGTAAGGCGGAGATCAGACACTCGTTCCACGTTAGAACACACTTTGCTGGGGGCATCACTCCAGGCAATACCCCTCCTCTTAGCTTAACAAAAAATGTGAGCCATCTGATCCAGCATAATGTATGCCAACAACATTTAGAGATTAGACAGTCAGTCATTGTACACATGCTGTTAAACCACACCGGCTGCATAGTATAGAATTACTTCTAGATTAATGCACAGAAAAGTGAACTGTGGACAGAGTCAGCATGGTAGCATGGTAAAATGGGTGCTGTCTATACACACACACACACACACACACACACACACACACACACACCCACACACCCACACACACCCCTGCACATTTACACACACATGCACACACCAGACATTCAAGTCAAAGCCGTGGAAATGTCACAGTGGGTAAAAGCTCAGCTGTTTACAAAGCTTTTCTTCTCCGGCTGTCTTGTTCACCTTTTTACTCTCATGCACGCACACGCGCACACACACACAAACACACACACACACACGGCGAGTAAAGCAGTGATGGGCAGCAGATGGAGAGCTATTGATTTGACAAGTTATTAAAGATGAGCAGAGCAGAGAGACGGATCAAGAGCCTGACACTGACACACTCGACTCCAGCGAGCTCCCTCTCTCTCCTGTACATGTCCTCTGCTAACTACCTGCACACAAGCTCTCTCTCTCTCTCTCTCTCTCTCTCTCTCTCTCTCTCTCTCTCTCTCTCTCTCTCACTACCTCTGTGTGTGTGTGTGTGTGTGTGTCTCTTTCACTACTCTTAGGGCTTGATGTAGATCAGAACGTACATAAAGAGCCATCATGTGAATCTATTCTGTGACCAAATTGCATTAAAAGTTAAGGCCAGACTTACTTAATCTTTAGCTAATCACACAAAAGCACTTGGACAGTCTAATGATTGTGTGCTGCTTTAGGCACAGTGAAAATAATCTGCATTAATACTGTGAAAAGGGCATCACAGGTACTTTCGAGTGGGTAATCTGTACATTTTCATCATTTGTATATGCATAATGGAGAAAAGTGCATGTTTAGATCTGTGTACCACTACCAGACACTCACTCACTTTCTTAACCGCTTATCCAATCAGGGTCACGGTGGGGAAGGGTGAGGGGGTTTGGTGTTGTGGTGCTGGAACCTATCCCAGCTTTTCAATGGGCGCAAGGCACACGGTAACACGCCAGTCCATCGCAGGTGTAGACAGACATACATACACACACCCATTCACCTATAGGGCAATTCAGTGTCTCCAATTAACCTGACTGTGGGAGGAAACCCACACAGACACGATGAGACGTGCAAACTCCACACAGAAAGCACCCGGACCGCCCTACCTGGGGATCGAACCCAGGACCTTCTTGCTGTGCGGTGACAGTGCTACCCATTGAGCCACTGTGCCACCCATCTGTATACCAATTTTATCAAAATAAATGGGTGACTCCTGATGTTACTGTAATCAAGTTTGTTTGTTTTTATTAGGATTTTAACGTCATGTTTTACACTTTGGTTACGTTCATGCCGGGAATGGTATGAACTCATTACACAAGATTCATCAGTTCACAAGGTTCTATCAAACACAGTCATGGACAATTTCGTTTCTCCAATTCACCTCACTTGCATGTCTTTGGACTGTGGGAGGAAACCGGAGCTCCCGGGGGAAACCCATGCGGACACGGGGAGAACATGCAAACTCCACACAGAAGGGACCCGGACTGCCCTACCTGGGATCGAACCCAGGACCTTCTTGCTCCCACTGCAATCAAGTACAAATATTTATTAAGTCATCAGTTATCAGTCATTAAAAATGGAATGTTTTACATAAGTTTTAGATGATAGATGTATTTCATTTGTTTTTTTATTGTATATTTTATATGAATATTTTATATTGTATATTTTATGAATATTGCATGCAAATATTCTGTGGTGTGACGTTTATTAATAAAAATTAATTATAAAATATAAACATTTATAAAATCAGTAACATCTGGAACTGTTTCTAAATGCCTTTGGCATTATTTTAAGTTTCTGGTTTATACACATTTACTTTACAGGTGGCACAGTGGCTCAGTGGGTAGCACTGTCACCTTTACAGCAAGAAGGTCCTGGGTCCTTTCTGTGTGGAGTTTGCATGGTTTCCCCGTGTACACGTGTGTGTTTCCTCCCACAGTCCAAAGACATGCAGCCAGGTTAATTAGAGCTACAAAAGTATGAGTGGGTGTGTGAGTGTGTCTGCCCTGTGATAGACTGGCAACCTGTCCAGGGCGTTTCCTACCTTTCGCCCAGTAAATTCGACCAACCGTGACCCTGACCAGAATGAAGCGGTGATAAAACAGACAGTAGGGCCGCTCAGGTGGCGCAGCGGTAAAAACACACGCTGCAACCAGAGCTGGGATTTTGAATACATCGTATCGAATCTGAGCTCTGCCTTGCCGGCTGAGGCTGAGCGGCCACGTGAACAACGATTGGCCTGTTGTTCAGATGGGCAGGACTAAGCCGGATATGGGTCTCTCTCTGTCAGACTGGTGCAATTACGACCTCTGCTGGCTGATTAGAGGCGCCTGCACAGAGATGAGGAGAGAGTGCTCTCAGGGTGTGTCTCTCCATAGACAATGCTAGGTGGCACAACACTCGTCAATGTGTGGGTGATAAGATGCATACGGCTTGCTGCCCACGTGTTGGAGGGGGCGTGGGTTAGCTTCGATCTCCTTGGTCAGAGCAGGGATCGGCATAGGCGGAGAGAAAGCGTGATGCAATTGGGTAATTGGACGCGCTAAAAGGGGGTAGAAAAAGGGGAGAAAATGCATTTAAAAAACCAGTAAATAAATGAAAAATTGCTTTACAACTATCAGGATTTAATATACACAATACTTCAATCGTAAACACAGTAAATTATGTGTTGTCATGAAAATGTTGTCCTGTGCTGTGACATCTTTTCAAATAAAATTAAATGACTTATGAAGATCCTCATGTTTTTTTAAACACTGCATAATTTAACTATAAATAGGAAACAGAAAATGGTCAGAATGTTCTCATTTTATAAGATTGTTCCACTTGTGGGAGTGATGGATAAAAAGGCTAAAAGTAAAGAATGGAATTGAAAAACAGCTGTGACTAATATACATCTATGAAATATTAAGTATAGTTTGCTTAAAGAGACTCTTAAATCTTAAATAAAACTGATCTGTATTTATTAATAAATATTCTATTATTACACTAAAATTCATTGTTTAGTGTAATTTGATGTTACACTTCAGGACAATGTCTGTTCCTCTGTGAGAAAAGCTTATAGAATAAATGGTGAAAAAAGAAAAGATAATCAGGTGAGCACAAGCAGTTAAGGACAGTTTAGACTTTGAACATCAGAACATTAACATAAAAATTGTAAAAAAAAAAATTGTTTGGGCGCCCAGGTGGCGCAGCTTGATATTCCGCTAGCACGCCATCATGGGGATTCTGAACACCTCGGTTCGAAACTCGGCGTTGCCACCGGTCGGCTGGGCGCCATCCAGCAAGCAAAATTAACAATGCATGCAACAGACACGTTTCAGCTAGGGCGGGATGGCCGGACTATGTGGGTGGGCTCTTTAAATGCTGTGTAAGAACCCTGATTAGCAGATAGAGAGGCACCTGTGCAGAATGCATAGATGAAAAAGGGTTCAGCTAAGGGTTGCGTGTGGGTCAGAGGAGGCGTGAGCAGCAATATACCCACCTCGACTGCAATCAGGGATCCCCCAGCTCTTTTTCACCTACATTTGTCATGTACCCATATATATATAGCCTGAAACCATGAAACCAGCAACAGGCTTAGTCTTGGTCTTAGTCAAGCCCTTAGTCTTTCCAGGTCTTTTCCCTTGCTGTAAATGCCAGCAACGTTATAAACTGCTGTGATATTGTTACTTTTCCATTTGTAATCAAACTGTCCTCTGCTTCATAATCCCACCCTGACCAGATGTTGCTCAACAAAACAGGGGCTAAAATTTAGAACTGAAACTCCCAAAACATGACATGACCCCGTGTGCACCTACACGCTACCGTGTCATTTACATGACGTGTCTGTGAGACGGAGCTCACACTGCTCAGCCACACACACACAAACACACACACGTACATGTATGCATGCACACTTTCTGAAGTCACGAGCAAAGGTCAGCATCAATCATGCCAGATTGTTGTTGTGTGTGTGTGTGTGTGTGTGTGTGTGTGTGTGTGTGTGTGTGTGTGGGAGAGAAGAAGCACTGTGGGGTTGTACTGTTGTAATGTGTTATCAGAGGAAAAGGTCAGCTGTGAGTTACTGAGAGATATCCCATCTGTCTCCCTTTTTTTCCTGCCTGTACCTCATATCAGATACCCTAACAAAAAGGTGATTGTATATACATGCACACACACTTGTATTGATGTGGTTCCTTCTATGAACTCGTAATACCTGCAACAAATATCAAAATATTTGGTTTACACACAGGTTTGACACGTTTCAGTCTTTAATAGAGGCAGTCTAAACTGAAACTGTTCACTGAACATCTGTATCTGTTTCACAAACAATCAAGTGGATATGTAACAGATGATGCTACCATGATGTGGGAAAAATAAAGCATTAATGAAAGGCTCAGGTGTTAAGAGGCAGGAATTGGGATACTCAATGTCAAAAAAAGAAATCAAAGAATTTTATTTGCGTATTTATTTATTAGGATTTTAATGTCATGTTTTTCACTTTGGTTACATTCATCAGTTCACAAGGTTATATCGAACACAGTCATGGACAATTCAGTATCTCCAATCCACCTCACTTGCACGTCTTTGGACTGTGGGAGGAAATCGAAGCTCCCGGAGGAAACCCACACAGACACGGGGAGAACATGCAAACTCCACACAGAAAGGACCCGGACCGCCCCACCTGGGAATCGAACCTTCTTACTGTGAGGTGCCAGTGCTACCCACTTAGCCCCCAAAGGTTCTTAACATCTACTATTCATAACATTAACATTACAGATGTGGCATTAAGCAGACACTTTTATCCAAAGTGGCTTACAATCGAAGCAATTGAGGTTTAAGGGCCTTGCTCAAGGGCCCAACAGTGGCAATCCTGCAGATGTGGGGCTTGAACCTGCACCCATCTGATTACTAGTCCAGTACCTCAACCACTCAGCTACCACTTACAGTATTTAAAGACAGAGATGGGGACTCAAGTCTCACACACAGCAACTTCAGACTCGACTCGGACTCGTTTCAAATGAGTGTGGGCAATTCTATAATAAATATATATATATACAGTGGGGCCAAAAAGTATTTAGTCAGCCACTGATTGTGCAAGTTCTCTTACTTAGAAAGATGAGAGAGGTCTGTAATTGTCATCATAGGTACACTTCAACTATGAGAGACAAAATGAGAAAAAAAAATCCAGGAAATCACATTGTAGGATTTTTAAAGAATTTATTTGTAAATTATGGTGTAAAATAAGTATTTGGTCAATAACAAACAAGCAAGATTTCTGGCTCTCACAGACCTGTAACTTTTTCTTTAAGAAGCTCTTCTGTCCTCCACTCGTTACATGTATTAATGGCACCTGTTTGACATCGTTATCTGTATAAAAGACACCTGTCCACAGCCTCAAACAGTCAGACTCCAAACTCAACCATGGCCAAGACCAAAGAGCTGTCGAAGGACACCAGGAAGAAAATTGTAGACCTGCACCAGGCTGGGAAGAGTGAATCTACAATAGGCAAGCAGGTTGGTGTGAATAAATCAACTGTGGGAGCAATTGTAAGAAAATGGAAGACATACAAGACCATTGATAATCTCCCTCGATCCCGTGGGGTCAAAATGATCATGAGAACGGTGAGCAAAATATCCCAGAACTACACGGAGGGACCTGATGAATGACCTGCAGAGAGCTGGGACCAAAGTACCAAGGCTACCATCAGTAACACACTACGCCAAGAGGGACTCAAATCCTGCAGTGCCAGCCATGTCCCCCTGCTTAAGCCAGTACATGTCCAGGCCTGTCTGATGTTTGCCAGAGAGCATATGGATGATCCAGAAGAGGATTGGGAGAATATCATGTGGTCAGATGAAACCAAAATGGAACTTTTTGGTGAAAACTCAACTTGTCGTGTTTGGAGGAAGAAGAATGCTGAGTAAACACCATACCTACTGTGAAGCATGGGGGTGGAAACATCATGCTTTGGGGCTGTTTTTCTGCAAAGGGGACAGGACGACTGATCCGTGTTAAGGGAAGAATGAACGGGGCCGTGTATCGTGAGATTTTAAGTCAAAACCTCCTTCCATCAGTGGGAGCATTGAAGATGGAACGTGGCCGGGTCTTCCAGCATGACAATGATCCCAAACACACCGCTCGGGCAATGAAGGAGTGGCTCCGTAAAAAGCATTTCAAGGTCCTGGAGTGGCCTAGCCAGTCTCCAGACCTCAACCCCATAGAAAATTTATGGAGTCCGTGTTGCCCAGCAACAGCCCCAAAACATTACTGCTCTAGAGGAGATCTGCATGGAGGAATGGGCCAAAATACCAGCTACAGTGTGTGCAAACCTGGTGAAGACTTACAGGAAACGTTTGACCTCTGTCATTGCCAACAAAGGTCATGTTACAAAGTATTGAGTTGAACTTTTGTTATTGACCAAATACTTATTTTCCACCATAATTTACAAATAAATTCTTTAAAAATCCTACAATGTGATTTCCTGGATTTTTTTTTCTCATTTTGTCTCTCATAGTTGAAGTGTAGCTATGATGAAAATTACAGACCTCTCTCATCTTTCTAAGTAGGAGAACTTGCACAATCAGTGGCTGACTAAATACTTTTTGGCCCCACTGTATATATTTTTATATATAGACAAAGACTCGTGACTTGACTCAGACTCGTATTTTGTGACTTGTGAACATCTCTGTTTAAAAATTTTGAAAATGTAGAGGAAAGGCATGATGGCTTACTGGGTATCACTGTCTTACAGTGAGAAGGTCTTGGGTTGGAGTTCCAGGTGGAGTGGTCTGGGTCCTTTCTCTGTGGCATTTGCATGTTCTGCAAACCCTGTGTCTGCGTGGGTTTCCTTCAGGAGTTCTGGTTTCAAAACATGACATTCAAATCATAATAACAAATAAATAAATAAGTGAGAATCTACAGAAAAATACACAAATACAAAAACGACCATTCTCTATTTACAAGCTGTTATAGAACATTGTTAAAAGTAAAAGTCACACAGACACGTGTACAGCCCTCCTCTTCTCGCCCCTGCATTCTGCACAGGCGTCTCTTCCGCCAATCAGGGTCCTTACACAGCGTATGAAGACCCACCCACCCACACATAGTCTGATCTCCACCCTGCAGATATGGTGGTCAATTAGTATCTGCTGCAGGCACTGCCAATTATGCCCGCCAGATGACGCCCATCCGACCGGTGGCAACGCCGAGTTTCGAACCGAGGAGTTCAGAACCTCTGCAATGGTGTGCTAGAAGATTATCCCGCTGCGCCACCTGGGCACCCCAATTTTTTTTGTAATGTTTTGTAACGTGTTGAAGCTATAAAAAATTTTTGGAATGTAGGTTGTACTAAAATACTTCTAGTCAAACACTAGTCAGTTATATTGCTAAAGTTTCTGAGTTGCAGTTATTGCATGTATATACGAGGGATTTTCAAAAAGTTTCAGCACTTTTATATGTTGGTTATAAATAGTGAGGGTGGGAGTAGTAGTAATTGGTCGTGACTGAGAGACGCTTGTAGTCCGGATCAAGCGTCATCTTATTTCCACCTTTTTGGATGCTCAAAGAAGCTTTAAGGGGAAGAAGATTTTCATGTGATGATGAAGTGAAAGCAGCGCTGCATCAGTGGCTATGAGCTCAACCAAAACCACTTTTGCTGATAGCATTAAAAGGTTGGTAAGATGCTGGGAAAATGCATGAAACGTGATTCATTTGTTTTTTAAATTCTTAATAATTAGAGTTTAAAAAAGTGCAGAAACTTTTTGAAGTACCTTCATATATATTTAAGGCTAAATCATTGCACTGTAATATCCCACTGACAGGAAATGCCAGAACCAGGTCTGTTTTCTTAGAAGACTGGGATCTTGTCTGGGTCTGGTGTAGATAATCATCACCTCAGACCTTGTTAAAGTCACCAGCAGTGCCGTATTGTGTAATAATGTGTGCTGGGGCAGTGGCATCAAAACAAAGGAAACTACCAGACCAAATAGGGTCATTAATAGAGCTGGCATTGTTTTAAGTGGACTTACCCAAGCTCCTGGTCATCATGAGTAGCCCATCCTATCTACTTCATGCACAAATCAGGCCACAGCACATTGAGTCACAGGCTGAGACTTCTGTAGTGCAGAAAAAGAGTCATTTATATTTTTCAGTATAGTGATATTGCACTAATGGACACTCACCAAGCACTTTAGGTACACATACACCGATCAGGCATAACATTATGACCATCTCCTTGTTTCTACACTCACTGTCTTTTATCAGCTCCACTTACCATATTGAAGCACTTTATAGTTCTACAATTACTGAGTGTAGTCCATCTGTTTCTCTACATGCTTTTTTAGCCTGCTTTCACCCTGTTCTTCAATGGTCAGGACCCCCACAGGACCACCACAGAGTAGGTATTATTTGGGAGGTGGATCATTCTCAGCACTGCAGTGACACTGACATGGTGGTGGTGTGTTAGTGTGTGTTGTGCTGGTATGAGTGGATAAGACACAGCAGCGCTGATGGAGTTTTTACACACCTCACTGTCCCTGCTGGACTGAGAATAGTCCACCAACCAAAAATATCCAGCCAACAGCACCACGTAGGCAGCGTCCTGTGACCACTGATGAAGGTTTTGAAGATGACCAACTCAAACAGCAGGAATAGATGAGCGATCGTCTCTGACTTTACATCTACAAGGTGGACCAACTAGGTAGAAGTGACTAATAGAGTGGACAGTGAGTGGATACGGTATTTAAAAACTCCAGCAGCGCTGCTGTGTCTGATCCACTCATACCAGCACAACACACACTAACACACCACCACCATGTCAGTGTCACTGCAGTGCTGAGAATGATCCATCACCTAAATAATACCTGCTCTGTGGTGGTCCTGTGGGGGTCCTGACCATTGAAGAACAGCATGAAAGGGGGCTAACAAAGCATGCAGAAAAACAGATGGACTACAGTCAGTAATTGTAGAACTACAAAGTGCTTCTATATGGTAAGTGGAGCTGATAAAATGGACAGTGAGTGTAGAAACAAGGAGGTGGTTTTAATGTTATGGCTGATCAGTGTATTAGGTATGGACGTTCATCAATTATTTAATAAACTAAGCAAGGAAAGTTTTATTTTTGCATGGCATCCTTGCAAATGTCCGAAGTTGTCTTGCTATTGCATTATTTTGTCAGTAGCCTTTAACTAATAAAAGACTTAAAATACGTCAGTCTTATCTGGCTCATTTTCCTAATGTCCCTGTTTACGTGACAGCTCTATACATATGCATTCACACATGCTTTCACACACACAGACACAGTGAGTGAGCGAGAGAGGTGTATTATTACTTTAATGATGATTGACTCCCTTGGACCCGGACTACACTGCTCCTTGTGTTCATGATAACAATGTGAGCGCTCATTTAAGGCTGTTGAAATAAACCGAAGAGGAAAAGCTCAGTCCCACACTGTCTATTTTATTCATGATTATAGTATACATTTCCATCGCCTATTAGCTATTAACATTCACTTGACACAGACAGAGAGTGATGGTAAAATTAGCCTGTGCTTTAAAAGACCAGACACCCTTAAATACCACAGAGTAATTGCCATTTCAATAGCAAAATAAAGGAGATAATTACATTTACTCCCTAAATGACACTGGCCCACTGCCAATGAATATCTTTCCAATCCATTTACCCCAAGACCTTAATGAGGTGAAATAAGGGTTTGATTCAACAGGTTAAATAAAGTATTAGTGTTTGATGTCATTCAATGCACTGTTAGTGACTAACAAAACTCTAAAGAGATTAATAAATCAAAGCATTCAGGTACAACCCCAAATCAGAAAAAGTTGGGACGGCATGGAAAAAGCAAATAAAAAAAACCCATAGAGTTTATTTCATTTACTTTTAATTTTATTTGATTGCAGACAGGATGAACCTGAGATATTTCATGTTTTATCTGCTCAACTTCATTTCATTTATTAATAAACATCCATTCCTGCATTTCAGGTCTGCAACACATTCCAAAAAAAGTTGGGACAGTAAAGCATTTACCACTCTGTAATGTTGCTATTCTTTTTCACCACACTTAAAAGACGTTGTGGCACCGGGGAGACCAAGTGATTTAGTGTTTCAGCTTTTATTTTTTCCTGTTCTTCCTGCAAACACGTCTTAAGATGTTTAACAGTACGGGGTCGTCGTTGTCGCATTATTCCTTTCAAAATTCTCTATTGGAGACAGGTCAGGACTGGAGGCAGGTCAGTCCAGTACCCGTACCCTCTTCTTCCACAGCCATGCCTTTGTAATGTGTGCAGCAGGTGGTTTTGCATCGTCTTGTTGAAAAATGCTGGACGTCCCTGGAAAAGACGACGTCTTGAAAGCAGCATGTGTTGCTCTAAGATCTCAATGTACTTTTCTGCATTAATGCTGCCATAACAGAAGTGTAAATGACCTTTGCCAAGGGCACTGACACACCCCATACCACGACAGACCCTGGCTTTTGGACTTGTTTCTGATAACAGTCTGGATGGTTCTTTTCTTTCCAAAAAAGACCTGTAATGCTGATTCATCTGACCACAGTACACGTTTCCACTGTGTGATGGTCCATCCTAGATGCCTCTGAGCCCCAAGAAGTTGACGCCACTTCAGGACATGGTTAACATAAGACTTGACCAGGGTTCTTTCTGTGTGGAGTTTTCACATTCTCCCTTCATTCATCCTCTTTGGGCCACAGTTTGTACGTACTTTCCATAGCTGGCTGTGAGCACCCCTTGCTGTTTTTGACATATTTTAACCCAGTAGTCTGGTCATAAACACTCAGGTCTTTGTAGCAATATGTTTACCTTCAGCTTCATGGTTTTATATTCATATTACTTCATATTATTAAACTCAAAGTTCTAAGTTTTGCATTTACATTTTTTGCATTTAGCTGACGCTTTTATTCAAAGCGACTTACAGTACTGTGACAGTATATTATCGAAGCAATTGAGGGTTAAGGGCCTTGCTCAGGGGTCCAACTGTGGTGGGCTTGAACCAGCTTTTGATTACTGGTCCAGTACCTCAACCGCTAGGTTACAATTTAAATATTAGAGCTTTACATTAGGTTAAGAAATTATGTCTAATGTAACCATATATAAATATAAAGAGCTCTCTGAACGGTGATGCTTTAAGGTTCAAGAACATTGTTGGCTGGCGTTATTTACCGTGTTGTAAGTACTGTCCATGGTGCTGAAATGCTGGTGTCTCAGGAGCTGATGTCTGGGTTTTCATTGTAATGGAAGACTTATGAGAGAAATCCATCCAAATCCAAAGTAGTGCAGAGTAAGAAACCACTTGGTAAAATAAGGTTCTTGATCCACCAAACCCCAGCTGATCCTAGAACCCAGATACTGTGCTACTGATAGACTGAAGTGGCACTTTGGTTTGCATTCAGTCTCTATCAGCACAGTGGATGTAGCACATTTATGGTGCATATGGCCAAGTTACTAGCACTGTTTTAAGAAGGGCTGTGTTAAATAGCCTTGGCTGAAAATATGTTTGGCCCTCAGTTCTTAAATCAGAGACATTCACCAAAATCCATGTCCATGTTAGCTTAAGCACAGATCCAGCAGATGACCCAGGTCTTAGATCCACCTATTTGCATGGCTTTGTGAAATGTTTTAACAAAGTAAATTTACAGACAGAGCAGATTTTCCAAAAACAATACTGAATGATTGTAAATCTTCTAACACTGCATTAAAACAACTGAATGGCAAGTAGATTGGAAGAGGTCAGTTTATATCCCAATAACAAATAATACCAATAAAAGAAACAAAAATGAGTGTGTAATGAATTGTACAGTTTCAATAATGTCACACGCTGGTAAAATGATGCTGAAGAATATTAAATGTATTAAATGCAGACTAACGCTTACATCAAACAGAACTGCCAGATGTGCAAACAGGAATCAGAAAAGGCAAACAAGGTAAATGAGACATCCTCCCAGATGTAAGCTGGATTATAGAAACAGACAAGGAATTCGGGAAGAAAGTAACATGTGCTTCATTGATTATAGCAATAATATCCTAAGAAAGGATGGGAATGCCACAGCATCTCATTGTTCCAATTGTCCACATGACGTTATGTCATGACGGAACATGAACAAAAATACTGGCTTCATATTGTTAAAGGAGTCAGACAAGGCTGCATTCTGTCACCTCTCCTGTTCTACCTGTATGCTGAACATATAATGAGAGAAGCAGGATTGGAGGAAGATAAGTATTCAAGTATTCAAGATTGGTTAAAGAAACATGAATAACCTTTAAAACACTCATAGGAAAAAGTCAGGAAGACCTAAAGGCACTTTTCTTATAAGTTAAAGACCAGAGTAAAAGGATTGAACGTCAGATCAATATGAAGAAGACAAAAGTCATGACAACAGAAGCAAAAACAAACAAACTTTACTATGATGGAGAAAATGTTGAAGTTGGAGTGTTGGACAGTATTTGCCATCTTGGATCAATTATTAATAGTGAAGGATCCAGCAGTCAGGAAATATGACACAGATTGGCTCCTGGTAGAACAAATATGAAGGAACTGGACAAGATCTTCAAATGTTATGATTTGTCTCTCCACACAAAGATTAAAATTGTCATAGAAGAATCTGGTCTCTCTGTGGTTCTTTATGGGTGTGAAAGCTGGTCTAATTAAATTAAAATATTGATAAGACAAAATATTGATGCCTTTGAATTTGGGGCTGGCAAAGAAAGACAAACAAATGGATCCTCGAATAAATCGAACTTAGAAGACACAATCCAATTCTGAAAATAATACAAAAAAAGTGTATTAAACAAGCTAGATAGCTACTTTTTTCTGGCTTGTACAAATGCAACCGTAATAAAGATGCAACAGATAATTGGAGTAAGGCAGGCAGATGAGACATGGTGTGGTCCATTTTATGAGTGTCTGAAATTGATGGATTATAATCATATAACATGGATTATAACATGGAAAAACATACACAACCACACATTTTTGACTGCCCTGCAGAGGCTTGTGTTAGGACAATGACTGTCAAAATAAGACACATACAGGTACTTAGATCAGACACATTCAGATTTTGTCTTTATTTAAAAATAATCATTTAAATACAGTCCATCTGGTGCTCAGGTGGCGCAGCAGTAAAACACAGAAGCACACCAGAGCTGACATCTCAAACTTGTCGGTTCGAATCTACCGGAAGGCTGGGCATTTACAAATAATGCATTTACGACTTATACTGGCTGTTTAATGGCACCTGCACAGGGATGAGGGATAATGTGGACATGCTGTATCTCTTTGCATACAAAGCTGACCCACACATGAACTTGCCTCATGCAGGAGAAAAGATGCAGTCGGCTACTGCACACATGTTGGAGGGGGTGTGTGTTAGTCACGGCTCTCCTCAGTCAGAGTGGAGGTCAGCAGAAGTAGAGAGAATGAGAAATGTGATTGGGTAATTGGATACGGCTAGATTGGGAGGAAAATATATATAGCGCTGTTGAACAAAAACAAACAAAACTAAACCACTAGACATTTTGAGATGATGGCTTGGCTGAAAAAGGTATCAGTAGAAATTATTAATGCTGAAAGAACAATGTTTTAGTTCCACATTACAGCATAATAGATACAATGCAATGATCAATGACTGATGGAGAAAAAAAATTCTGCAAGAACTGCAAGAGTCCATGATCATTGTTTTTTAGAGGAAAGTTTGATCTGTTCCACTTCCATCGGTCGGACAAGTGTATGGTCAGTGGGATGTTCTGCCATGTGTCGGGTGTAAGGTTTACAAGATCTGATAAGATTATCCAAACAAATAGCAAGTTTTATGTATTGTGATGAAGTGGGTTGATCGTCCTTATAAGCGATTGATTCTTTCAAGCCACAATTTGCAGCGAGTGTAAAAAACTGTTAAAAAATATTCACATGCTAAATTTTTACCCTGTTTTAAAGACAGATTGTGTTCTCCAATGGTCAATCATGAAACTCAGACCAGAGTGGGTGCAAGGCAGGACGTGTGGCAGGAATACCCTGGACAGATCGCCAGTCCATCACAGGGCTTCACCCATCCCATCTCGCCTGGCTGGCAAAAAGCACCACTGAGATTCGAACCCGGATCTTACATAATAGGCCGCTGCACCACCTGAGTGCCCATATGTGTGTGTCTGTGTGTGAACTTGCAAATGCCTTCTAGGAGCCCCCAGCCTCCTTAAGAGCAGGCTGTATGAGAGACTCTCTCCTGTTCATTAATAATTCACTACAGGCAGTCTCCCCTATGGCTCCCATCAGATTACAGCTTGCAGCGAGACTCAAGGTTAGTGGGAATGATAGAACAGCAGGTCAACAATGGCCCCAGATTGGCCTTCTCACTGGATATGACTGGGGCAGGGATAGGGAGGAAGCTTTTTTAAATTTTATTTAGCCAATAGGTTTTCAGAAACACTAAATAAATATACACTGATCAGCCATAACATTGAAACCACCTCTTTGTTTCTACACTCACTGACATGGTGGTGTGTTAGTGTGTGTTGTGCTGGTATGAGTGGATCAGACACAGCAGCACTCATGGAGTTTTTAAATACCGTGTCCACTCACTGTCCACTCTATTAGACACTCCTACCTAGATGGTCCACCTTGGAGATGTAAAGTCAGAGACAATCGCTCATCTATTGCTGCTGTTTAAGTTGGTAATCTTCTAGACCTTCATCAGTGGTCACAGGACGCTGCCCACGGGGCGCTGTTGGCTGGATATATTTTTGGTTGGTGGACTATTCTCAGTCCAGCAGTGACAGTGAGGTGTTTAAAAACTCCAGCAGCATTGCTGTGTCTGATCCACTCATACCAGCACAACACACACTAACACACCACCACCATGTCAGTGTCACTGCAGTGCTGAGAATGATCCACCACCTAAATAATACCTGCTCTGTGGGGGTCCTGGGAGAGTCCTGACCATTGAAGAACAGGATGAAAGGGAGCTAACAAAGCATGCAGAGAAACAGATGGACTACAGTTAGTAATTGTAGAACTACAAAGTGCTTCTGTATGGTAAGTGGAGCTGATAAAATGAACAGTGAGTGTAGAAACAAGGAGGTGGTTTAAATGTTATGGCTGATTGGTGTATACCAGATTTTTAAAGTAGAAGGAAATAACCACCTAAATAATACCTGCTCTGTGGTGGTCCTGTGGGGGTCCTGACCATTAAGGAACAGGGTGAAAGCAGGTTAAAAAAGTATGTAGAGAAACAGATGGACTACAGTCAGTAATTGTAGAACTACAAAGTGCTTCTATATGGTAAGTGGAGCTGATAAAATGGACAGTGAGTGTAGAAATAAGGAGGTGGTTTTAATGTTATGGCTGATTGGTGTATGTATACATGTGTAAATGCATGATTATGTCTACCAACAAAAAAAAGAAGCAGCAACTTTTTCGGGCTGTTGGACTTAATAATAAAAAGTTGATCATTTTAAATAGTAGCTGCTCAATCAGTGCAGGAAACTAAATCTTATATACGTAGCAGCTCCATGTGAGTTAGTTCCCCTAGTGACTGTGCTGGACCACTAACCTTTGTAAGCGCATTAGCATTTTTAACAGCATATTTTGGGGGTGTGTCAATGGGTGCATGCAGAAGGGCATTTCAGATGTGAGCGTGTGTTGTGTTCAAGCGTGTGTGTGTGTGGGTCGGAGGTATGATCCTCCCTCAGAGGGTGTGGAGGTTTTGGCAACCACAGAGCAGCCGAGTCAAGGCCTCAGGCCACCTGCACTGTGTGAGCAAAGCTCATGACTTTCATGCTAGAATGGATCTTTTGCTCCAGCCCACACTTCAGCAAAAGAGGGAGGGAGAGCGAGAACACGAGACACCAAACTCTGACCTAGCGAGATAAACTTGGCACGTTTTGCCATGCTTTGGGTATGGAGGGGGTTATAACATGCCTGTCAACACAGAAAGGGTTCCCTCCGGTCGACCTATGGCTCCTGGTGCAAGCTGCTCTCCCGCTAATCCTGCATTAATGTTCTTAAAGTGAAGATTGTGAGATCTTAACTTCAGTCACCTACGCCTTGACTCGGAGTGTGCAGGAAGGCTAGTCTCTGGCTATCGTGGGAAAGAACTGCATTTGCAACCCATAACCTCGACCTGGCCCAGTTTCAGACTAGTCAGCTGGGAGCCTTGAAGAAAGTGGAGATTTAGAATGAAATACTAATGTGTGCAAACTATCTGAACGCAACTTTTTTGTTTTGTTTTGTTTCTGATTTGTTTAAAACTTGTAGCTAGTAGTAATGGTAAAGTTGATCCTCTACTATCTGATAATCGTGCCTATTAGTTTCTGCAAATTATTTAAAATAGCCAGTTATTCGTAAGTCATCACAAATAGGAAATTGACGTGTGGTCAATGGTCTTAACTTCCTTCTAAATGCACTAAGAAGTACAAAGTAAAATTACCAGTGCAAAACAAACACTTACAGTTTCAAATATGAGCCCAGCTAGATAATAAATAGTTAATTCCACAAATTTTTCTATAATTCATTGCTTGTTTTTTTAATTTATGCATTTTTTTCCATTTTCTCCCAATTCAGTGTAGTCAATTTGTCTTCCGCTGCACTCTGCACAGTCGCCTCTATCTGCTAATCAGTGGCTTACACAGCGTTTGAAGACCCCACCCACATAGTCCGGTCATCCCACCCTAGCAGAAACAGGTCTGCTGCAGGCACTGCCGATTATGCCTGCTAGATGGCGCCCAGCCGACCGGTGACTACGCCGAGTTTCCAACTGAGGAGTTCAGAATCTCGGCGCGCCACCTGGGCCCCGCTTGTTTACTTTTTTGTACATGAATGGCTAGTATATGGTGAAATGTGCAAAGCTAAACCATTACATTTGGTTGTTGGTATTGTAAAAATGTTATAAAATGAAAGAGCTTTAAACAAATCTCACAAGATGTCAATAACATTACTGAAAATAAGCATATGAAACTTAGTCAGTTATGTCATAGTGTCTGTTTTAAGCAGTTTGTAATGCTAAAATAAGCTTAAATAAACTAATCTGTCCAGTAATATGTAGCATCAGTATAACTTAACATTAAAGAGTCTAGTTTTTTTTGCCTAGCTATTAAAAGGAGCTTCTTTTCTTCAAGCAAAATTATTGTAAAATAAATTTAAATGATCTGGTTACGCCGCTCAGATGGCGCATCGGTAAAAATACACACTAGTACACCAGAGATGGGATCTCAAATACATCGTATCGAGTCTCAGTTTTGCCTGCCGGCTGGGATGGGCGACCGCATGAACAATGATTGGCCTGTTGTTCATATAGGGGTGGGATATTAAGCCGTATGGGGACTCTCTCATAATGATGCAACTACGACCTCTGCTGGCTGGTTGATGGCGCCTGCACAGAGACGGAGAAGGAGTGCGTTGATCAGGGTGTGTCTCTCCGTACACAGAGCTTATCCGCAGCTGATCCCGTCTAATGTGGGTGACAAAAGGCATATGGCTGCTGCCCACCTGTCAGAGGGGGTGTGCGTTAGCTTTGTTCTCCTCAATCAGAGCCGGGGCCGGCATCAGTGGAGAGGAAGCATGACGCAATCGGGCAATTGGACGCACTTTTTTTTTTTTTCTCTCTAGCAGTAGTAGCAATAGTATATTGCATAGTTGTCCTAAATAAAACAGTATTGTTGCTGGCTTTAGCTATTGTAGTCTCTTAAAGTAATTAATAGCTGCCTAACATTGGCTAACTACCTTTGCTGCTGGTAGTTCCAGGTAGTTCTGTTAACAGGCCTCATAAAAATAGTTCTCAGAAATATTGAGAAGATTGCATTGTGGATATGCTTACTATGAGTTTTTGATGAATTTTTATTTTAGATTGTTGCCTGGCAGAATTAAGACTATGTAATTCATGTATCTACAGATGTTCTTACCATTCCCCACTACTCATTGTTCTTTAATTTTTTATGCACTTATTGCAACATGCCCACCATGCTGTCCGTCAGGGAGGTGGAGGCGCAGATTGATGCAAATGTATCTTTTAATTGCACTTCAAAAGCTTTCTCTGTGCCTAATCAAGCAATTCTTAATATAAGCATGCTTGGGACCCAGCTCGGTGCTTCCTGACTTCCTGTGTGTCTGTTTTTTTGGTCTGCTTGCCTGTCTCATTGGCAGGCCGACTACCTGCCTTTTTTCTGCCAATGGCCTTTTTGCGGACGTTCTTTTGTTTGGTTTCCCGGGACTCAGTCAGTGGAAACTTGCAGCTTTTTGTGTTTTTGCTGGCATTCCTGGCATAGTTGCTACCCAGCGCTCCTTTAGTTTCTTCATCCTGTTCCTGTTTTTATTCTTATGTTTCTTGGCAGTCATATGTGATGCCATGGTTCTGCTACAGTGATGCAAGTGTCTGTTTCTATCTTCAAGTCCCACTTTGGACTGTGAATTTTGTTTGGTTTTATTTGTGTTTTTCTTGAGTTTTATTATTTTGTCCATTAATAAATTCAGTATGTGTTTTTTACACCGCTATATCCTCATCATGGGCATGGTGGGTATAATTCTTTATGCAAAAGACAAGAAACAGAGAAGAAAAAAATATTCTTTTTATACATAATAACCAAAGTATTGTGAACTCTACTGAGTATCTCTACAATTGTCCTTTTTTATCAAAGACTAAGTAGCCATTTACCTCCTAACATTCAAAGCTTTGACCTGAGGAACAGTGATTTAATCATCACAAAGATCTTAAAGTCTCATGGGAGGAAAATGTCTGTGGTGCTCTTTTATTCTCTCTGTCTTTTCCCCACACTCAACCATTTTTTTTTCCTTTTGTTGTTTTTGAATGTGCTTTCTCTTTCACTAATGCAGGCTGACAAATAATAGTCAGTATTTCCACAAATATGGAAATAATTGCTATTTTTATGTAATCCTATTATTAATTTACTACTATTATTAGCAGTAACAATAATAATAATAATAATAATAATAATAATAATAATAATAATAATAATAAATGCAATACATAATACAAACCTTACACTAGCCACTAGAGATAATCTCATCCTCTTCCAGGGCTGAATGGAACAGCATTCTTATATCAAGAGTCAATGTCAAGTGGTCATTTTAAAGCTTTAAATGGATAATCAGCTGTAATTTCACACTGGATGAGCATGAAACGGTGGCTGAGCTTATTTTCCAATTTGTCTTCTAAAATCACCCCATGTCGTCTCCTAATTGCTTTGTATTACGTTTTTCCTTTAGTCTGTAATTGACTGACAATAGAATCACTTACACAGTTAATCTTATAATCTAGAAAGCCTTATTTAACTTGGAATCGACCTTGTTTGCATACCACATGATCAAGTAATTAAAGAGGCAGAACAACTTTATTAGAAGCACAATACAGCTGCTTGTGTAGAAAAGACTGGAGGAAGATACTACAAGATTTATTTAAATTAGGGCTGGTACCGATCCGATACTCTGTATCTGTATTGGTCCAATATTGGCCCAAATCACTGAATCTGATATTGGAAGGAAAAAAACTTGTAATCCGATCCGATACTGTTGCTTAATGTAAATAACACTTTATGTAAATAACACTTAATGTAAATAACACTTAATGTAAATAAGGCCATTGTTGGTGTGTAAAGCAAATAATACATGAAGATACGTTCCAACAGAGCGCCGTTTATTACCGGCTCACTCGGCAACTACCGTAACAAGGTGTGTCTTGATGACATCATTAACATGTGCCACTGATCTACAACTCATCCGCAACAGCCATTCAGAAATGAAAACACACTGATCTACTTCAACTTTTAGCATTTAAAAAATCAACCTCTACTGCCACATCAAAAAACTCAGTTTAAACACAATAAAAATCTCTTTATAAATGATAAATCGCTCACCTGAGATAAAGAGATCTTGTCCCGGCTTGGAGATCTCTCACATCCTCAACGTTTAATCCATTAGTGTTATGAAATAAAACAAACTACACCGTTTCCCATTTAGCCACAGGCGTCCTCTTTAAAATCCAGCAGGGTTTAATCAGCTAAAAATGTGACAGAACTTTAACGGACAACCTCAACTCTGCATCAATTCTAATTGGTCCATCACGTTTGATTGACATCCACATCTTCCAGTTGTAGACACTTTGAATGACATGCCGTAAAGCGAGATGTTTCACGTGAACGACAGCTCGAACTAAAGTGAAACCAAAAATTCTGCAAAATGTTCTGTGTGTAAAAGTTAAAATAAAAACAGCAGTTGTGTATAAGTGTGATGTTGTAGGTTCTGTATTTATTCCTTTAGAATATTTGTTACACAGTCTGAGCATTGTTATTTAGATAGCTACTTTAACCATGGTGCATTGAGACGTGTATTATTACTGCTGAGTTGTTTGAGAGGAGAAATTACGATATCGGATTGGTATCGTATCGGCAGATACTCAATTTGCAGTATCGGTATCGGTATTGGCTATAAAAAAGTGGTATCAAGCCAGCCCTACTTTAAATGTATGGTTGTGTAATTTTTTTAGTCATGTGTTCCTACAGGCCTTATATACTGTACATTTACATTTTCAGCATTTAGCAGAAACTTCTATCCAAAGCGACTTAAAGGACTGTGACAGCATACTGTCTAAGCAATTGAGGGTTAAGGGCCTTGCTCAAGGGCCCAACAGTGGCAACTTGGCAGTGGTGGGCCTTGAACTAGCAACCTTTCGATTACTAGTTCAGTACCTTAACCAGTAGGCTACAACTACCTAGGCATATGTTGAACACTGAAAATACATTTTCATTTAAATGGACAGAATTAAAGCCGTGAATTTCTCCCTCTTGGTCTTCTTGCTGCTCTTCTTTTAACAACACTAGTTTGTTAAATTTTGACTTGTTTACAAAGATTAAAATAACTCATACCATCTCTAGCAATGTCAAACACATTGGCAGATATAGCCTGGGTGCTACAGGTTTATTTCAAACACCCCACAGTCTCTTGTCTCTAGGACGATTAGTCTATGTCTTATTACATCTCCTGGGATCGTTCTTCCCACCAAAACATTCTCATTCAGTTGCTGTTACTGAACTAAAAAACTGCTTTATGAGAGTCATTTATCACTGTTGGAACGGCGTTTCTCTAGAAATAGGGCTGAAATGCTTCTCCAAAAGAAATATGAATCAGAAATTAAAAATGCAAGCCTTGCCAGCACATAGCAGTCCACAGGGAGCCGTTTGCAACACTTGCAGGAACCTGCAACCACTGGTCTGGTGTAATAAAACACACTTTTAAGACACCCAAAATGACTCTTTCTGTGCTGTCAACAAGAATGGTGTATAAACATGGCAAAGTGTGCACTGCCTATAAATGCTTTTATATTTCATATTTGTTGTTGAAGCAGAGCTAGATTATGTTTCACAGTATTGCCTGTGTAATACACTGCATGTCTAGACCTTCTCAATTACTAAGGAAGTTATTTTACATTAACAGTTGGTGTTTCTAAGCTGTTAGTTAATACTTATTATGTTCTTGCTCATTTTGCTGTTCAAACCATTATTGTACAGACATTAGTGTTTGGAAATTGCTTGCAGGTTTTCTCTAGATACTAGCAGGTGCCATACCAGTAGCTAGAAATTATCCCTAGGTGTGCATGAGTGGATGGTAAACTGAGACCAACAACAGTCTACACCGACCAGACATAACATTATGAATAACACTGATTATCTCTTCATCACGGCACCTGTTAGTGGGGGGGATATATTAGGCAGCAAGTGAACATTTTATCCTCAAAGTTGATGTTAGAAGCAGGAAAAATGGGTAAGCGTGAGGATTTGAGTGAGTTTGACAAGGGCCAAATTATGAGGGCTAGACGACTGGCTCGGAGCATCTCCAAAACTGCAGCTCTTGTGGGGTGTTCCCGGTCTGCAGTGGTCAGTATCTATCAAAAGTGCTCCAAAGAAGGAACAGTGGTAAACTGGCGACAGGGTCATGGGCTGCCAAGGCTCACTGATGCACGTGAGGAGCGAAGGGTGGCCCGTGTGGTCCGACCCAACAGACGAGCTACTGTAGCTCAAATTGCTGAAGAAGTTAACGCTGATTCTGATAGAGAGGTTTGTTGCGTATGGGGCTGCATAGCCGCAGACCAGTCAGGGTGCCCATGCTGACCCCTGTCCACCACCGAAAGCGCCTACAATGGGCACAGGAGCATCCAATGGAAGAAGGTGGCCTGGTCTATGTTTTTTTTTACATCACATGGATGGTTGGGTGCGTGTCCATCGCTTACCTGGGGAACACATGGCACCAGGATAGATTAGGCATAACATTATGACCACCTTCCTAATATTGTGTTGGTCCCTCTTTTGCTGGCCTATACACAACAAACTGTGATGCTCTGTGTATTCTGACACCTTTCTATCAGAACCAGCATTAACTTCTTCAGCAATCGGAGCTACAGTAGCTCGTCTGTTGGATCAGACCACACAGGCCAGCCTTCACTCCCCACGTGCATCAATGAGCCTTGGTCGCCCATGACCCTGTCACCGGTTTACCACTGTTCCCTCCTTGGACCACTTTTGATAGATACTGACCACTGCAGACCGGGAACACCCCACAAGAGCTGCAGTTTTAGAGATGCTCTGACCCAGTCGTCTAGCCATCACAGTTTGGCTCTAACACATCAACTTTGAGGATAAAATGTTCACTTTCTGCCTAATATATCCCCACCACTAACAGGTGCTGTGATGATGAGATAATCGGTGTTATTTACTTCACCTGTCAGTGGTCATAATGTTATGCCTGATTGGTGTATATATATTATATATATGAACAAGGGTGCTGTGGAAGTGGGATTTGAGGTGCACTAAGTGCAACTGATTTGGATAATACATCACATACATATTATATATGTACATACTCATATTTTTATATAAATGTGCTTTTATAGCTATGTATTATCATCTATAGCTGCCTCAAAACAAAACTCTTGTCCAATCATTTCAGTCACAGTCACTTAATGTCGTCTATTTTGTCCGATAACGTGGAATTTTTCGCAATATGCGACTTGCATTGCTTTTCCAGTTGAGTAATCCTGTCGCTGTGGTCCGAAGCTGTGGCTTCCAGAGCTTTAATACTCCCAGAGTGAACATCCAGCGTCTGTTTAATGGAATTGAGGGTGTCCATAATAGGCTGTACAGCGCTGGCAAGAGCTGTTGTATGTTCCGAAATTAGGGAGTTTTTCAAATTTTCCAGCGCTGGCTGAAACCACGCCGGAGTGTCGGATGGGTTAGTCTCAGTGCTAACCGATGGGCTGCCCGAAGCGGCAGTGTTGGAATCAGGCGGGGCATTAACTTGACGCCCTGCATTAGCACCGGCCGCTAACGATTGTTCCAACATAGATTCCGACTTGGAGTATTAGGAGTAGCCTTCTGTAAACCTCTTTCTCTCAGCGGGCGAGACATTTGTCCATATTTTGTTAAAAAAAAAGTTAACTGGGGGATTCTGAAAGGAAATAAACTAAATTTTAACACTTTATATATATATATATATATATATATATATATATATATATATATATATATATATATATATATATATATATATATATATATTTTTTTTTTTTTTTTTTTTTTTTTTTTTTTCTTTATGCATTTTCTCCCCATTTACTCCCTTTTAGCGCATCCAATTGCCCGATAGCATCATGCTTCCTCTCAACCAGAGCAGATCCCTGCTCTGATTGAGGAGAACGAAGCTCCCCTCCGACACGTGTGCTGCATGCCGTATGCATCTTATCACGTACACTTTGACAAGTTCAGTGCAGCTCAGCGTTGTGTACGGAGAGACACCCTGAGAGCACTCTTTTCTCATCTCTGTGCAGGTGCCATCAATCAGCCAGCGGAGGTCGTAATTGCACCAGTCATGGGAGAGAGACCCCATCCGGCTTAGTCCCACCCATATCTGAACAACAGGCCAATCGTTGTTCATGTGGCCGCTCAGCCTTAGCCGGCAGGCAAAGCTGAGATTCCATACGATGTATTCGAGATCCCAGCTCTGGTTCCAGCGTGTGTTTTTACCGCTGCGCCACCTGAGCGCCCCATTTTTAACACTTTTTAGTGTGTATTCGCGGGAGCGGTCCTAACAAGCATCTATACGTGGCGCATTACAAACTGGAAGTCCCATTTAACAGTCATAAAAAAAAACACCGCATGTAATTAAAGGTTAATGATTGCTCGGCAAAATGTGCTTGATTGTGATCTGAATCTTTGTTTTTATTAGGTAATAATAAATGACCTGATGGCTTTGCTAAATATATTGTTTAGCCTATTCATCGTTTGCTTCTTTTACCAAAACCTTGTAAAAGTCACTCTTTTGTGTACCACTGGAAGTCTCTGTAATTGTATAAACATACACCTGGGTAGCTTTAAAGCAGACTCCTTTAGCTGAAAGTACATCTTAATAATTTAGAGTAAAAAAAAAACCTCCACTTTATATTGTATGTCATGATTCTGATGCTAAATTCATAGAAAAGCTGAAAGCATCTACAAGAAAGAAGTGCTGCCTCAATAAACATGTGTGTTGTCATCCATTTAGGAGGAGCTGGGACTGTATTGTTTGTTTGCTATGGCCTGGTTTCCAGAGACCCCGAGAGTGGCCCAGTGAAGAGGGCTTAGAGAACAATGGTGCTTCTCATTGAGCCGGAGCCAGGGCCGAGTGCGCTCTATCACTGCACCATGCTGACCGGCTGCTTTCAATGTCCCTCTGCTCACAGATGAGTGACAGTTGAATCGTGCTGGAGGATTTTCCCAAGCACCGGCGCTTTCGCCTCCACCGTACAGTCTGTGTGTCTGTGTGTGTGTGTCTGTGTGTGTCTATGTGTGTGTGTCTGTGTGTGTCTGTCTAAAAGAGAAAGACAGAGAGGTAAAATAACTTGTTCAAGTTAGTATGTATGTGTGTTTGTAAGATAGATTCTGTGTTTGTGTGTGTGTGTGTGTGTGTGTGTGTGTGTTTGCCTGTCCTGAGCTAAGCTGCAGCTGCAGATCTGGGAGGTCCCGGGCCATTGTCGGCCCCACACAATGGCAAGGGGAACAGGGGCTGTTTCTATACAAGGAGGGTGTACTCAGTGGCACAGAGAGTGGAGCGAGAGAAAAGAATAAAGATGTCATTGATGTACAAAGAACCTGAATGTGATGGCTCATGTGAATCAGAGAGGTAGATACACTCTCTCGCTGACTTGGACACACACAAACGCCACGCTGATTAACAGTACTCGGTCTAAATTTAGATTCGGTATGACTGGAATTTGGTCTTGATTCATTTTTACAATGTTTTTAAGTGTTGATGGTCAGTGTACTGGTACAGCAGGTAGTACTGGTGCTTCACAGCTTCAGGGTTTGATCCTAGGCTATCCTTAGTCGAAAATAGCAGACACCAGTTACCTCACAATAGGTGCATCCTGATGTCTGATTACAATCACTGTGGAGGTTCGGACACCAGCCAAAAAAGCTGATAGTAGGTGAACTGGCAACTTTTTATTTCTCTTATATTTGAATGAGTGAGCGTGTGATGCCCTGTAATGGACAAATTCAAAGTTTGTACACTGTAAGCCCGGACTTTATATTTAATCAAACATTTTTAGTACAACATACATAAATTATTTAAGTTTTTTTGCTCTACTATAAAATGCGGAGTACATTGTACTAATTTGAGTACACATTTAAATGTGCTAAAAGATTTAAGTTTACTAAACAAAAAAAATTACTTTTCTATCAGATTAACTTAAAAAAGTTAAGTTAAGGTAATTAAACAGAAAAACGCCCCCATTTACGTGTAAGTGTTGTACTTTACTTAACAATTTTGTTTAAAATAAATGATCTTAATGTTGACACTAAATAAATAATCAAACAGCGCTGCTTTATTTGCCGTATTTAGGCTACATGCTAGCATGCTAGCCTTCATACGAAGCAAAGAGTGTGCTGACTTGCTTTATTTTAATCCTTAAATTAATGCTATTAATGTTGATTTTAATACTTCTGTTTCTTGTTTCTTTTTGTTGTTTTACAGGTTCATGGTTACTGTGAGGAGCTGTTTGTGTTTCATCAGAACTTTATATACAGTTTGTACAGTTTTAAAGATGTTTTCTTGACATGTATTTTAAGTAAATACTTCTGAAGTGAAATAAAGAAAAATAATTTTATCATTGTGTCTGTTTCTCTATAAACATTTGTAATTCATATTTAAAATGTAATTAACATGAAAACTAAGAAGAAATCAATAGTTTTTTCCATTGAGCTCAAGATAATAAGTAGAATTTTGGGAAAAGCAGTTGGTATAACAAAAAAAGAAAGTTTAATCAACTTGCCTTTTAGGTATAATAACTTAATGTTTTAAGTTATGCTAACTCAAGTTTTCATTATACATTACTTAACTTTTTTAAGGCAACCGGTTTCCTAAAATTTTTTAAGTAGATTGAACTTATCCGGGCTTACAGTGTATTTATCCCAGAGATGTTTATGTGGGGTTGATGTCAGGGTTCTGAACAAGCTACCATTTCTCCACACTGAATTTAGCAAACCAAATTTTTATGGACCCTGTTTTATCCACAGTCACTAGAATAGGAAAGAGCTTTTTTTAAATATTTTGTTTATGTATTTTCTCCCCTTTTTCTCCCTTTTTAGCACGATCCAATTGCTTGATTGCATCATGATTCCTCTCCACCAATGCCGATCCCCCCTCTGATTGAGGAGAATTAAGCTAACCCACGCCCCCTCTTACACGTGGGCAGCAGCCGTATGCATCTTAACACCTACACTTTGACGAGTGCAGTGCAGCTCAGCACTGTGTACGGAGAGACACACCCTGAGAGCATTCTTTACTCATCTCTGTGCAGGTTCCATCAATCAGCCAGCAGAGGTCATAATTGTATTAGTTATGAGAGAGAGACCCTATCTGGCTTAATCCCACCCATTGCTGAACAACAGGCCAATCGTTGTTCATGTGGCCGCTCAGCCTAGCCAGCAGGCAGAGCTGAGATTCGATACGATGTATTCGAGATCCCAGCTCTGGTTCCAGCATGTGTTTTTACCACTTGAGCGGCCATACAAAGTTTTTTTTAACTAATGTTAAACACCAGTTAGCATTGAGTGTGGCTAGAAAGCAAACAATTTGGTATTTGGTATCCTATTTATACAGTGTAATCAAATAACCAAATAATTGATTATTAGCTTTAATTAGACAGATTTAATGCTTTTAAACTAAAGTTCTAAAGTTACATAGTCAGTTATAATGGTTATCTCCCTAACTGTCACTGCAAAATTCACACTCTGGTTCATAGCATGGGTCGGAACACAGGTATGCGATAAAATACAGTGGTACCTTGTAACTCGACGTCCCCTAAACTCGAAATCTTTGAAACTTGACGCACTTTGTCGAGAAATTTGTACCTTTAAACTCAGCGCTTAGCTGGAGCGGTGCAGTAAGACGTCATCAAAGTGCGAATATGAGACGAATCTGCATTTGTGTTAAATAACCGTCGAATGCAGTCTAAAAGCTCCACATGTATCTGTGTTCATCTGGATTTTCCACCCAAGTCCTGTTTCACTTTTAAACTTGCGTTACAGCTCGGGGTTCTGAGAAATTGTAAGAATCAGCTTTTCTAAGTCTAAAACACTTCATTAAAAAACAAGCTTAATGTGACTTAATGTATTAAAATAACGACACAGAAACACTAAACCTCTCTTAATTATTACTGCTCATAATTTCTCTCCTCTAATGAAATTATTACAATAAGTCATGTTAAGCTTTGTGCACACTATAGGAAATAACGACACAGCCAGTGCAAAAGCTATTGTGCCGCTTCTCATGTGAATTACTGAACTCAAACAATAAAGAAGTAAAAGTAATATATTATATATTATTATGTATTATTATTAGGGCTGTCACACGATTAAAATTTTAATCAAGATTAATTGAGATGAAAGAACCAAATTAATTGCGATTAATCGACTGCAAAAATAACTAAGCAAAATTTGAAAATGTTTACTAATAAAACAATTCATAAAATTATGATTAAATTATTAAATCTAAATTATTTTTTAGAAAGCCAGCCAATGCCTATATAGAGTTGTTAACAGTTACCCGTCTTTCAGCCAGTTATTTAAAATGACAAGTCTGTTCACATTATGTGGCAAAAGTGAGGATCTATTCAGGCGCTCAGGGTACTAATATGTACAAATATGTACTAATATGAACCATTTCTAAATGCAACACGTATAATGTCATGTCGACCCACATCGATAACTATGTTAAAGTGTCTACAGTCCATTGCGATCCATTTAACACCAGTGTTTGTAATGTTCCCACATGTACAGTTCGTGGGCTTTCCATCCAGATTCCTCTGAAATAAAGTTAGACTGAGGGTGTGTTCGAAAACCTAGGGAGCTGCCTTGCTGTCTTACTGTCTACATAGGCGGCTGCCTTAGTAGAGAGGATTCTAATAAGTCATTGACTTATAAGTCAGGTTATTCGAACGCACTACTTAGACAGCGATAACATCGGGTTTCGCGTTTAGCATTTAGCATCTTGCCATTAAAACCAATGGATTGAGGTAGCACAGCACGCTAACATGTCAATATAGCCTCCCTTCATGTACCGGTAACGGTTACATTTCCTGACAAGCTCGAACTTGCAAATAAAAACACTCAGTACAAGTTTATACAAGTTAAAAATCAGTAATATTTTATTTACGTTTGAAAATAACTCCATTCATTAGTCCGCACCATCAGCCATGTTTATTTTTCTGTGAGAGAAGAGCACCCGACCCGCAATGAATGCTGGGATTGCCTTGATCACTAAGGCAGCGTCGGATGCTCACTCGTTCTTGAGCCAAAATAACATTGAAATATTAAGATGCCTCAGTAGTGAGGATATTAAGGCATCTAGGATTTCGAACAGCCTCCTTCTCGGGAGCGTACACAGGATGACGTAAAATGCTGCCTATGTAGAGAGCTCCCTAGCTTTTCGAACACACCCTGAGTCTGAGATCATTTTACCTGTAATGTGTATCCGTGCGCTCAAGCGCCTGACGAGACAAATGCGGCTTTGACCAAAGATGATATTAAAGCGTCAATTAATATCTGTAATTTTGTCTAGTGATGATTTCTCGCGCTTTTTGAAAACAAAAATTATTATTCGAAACACCCTACATTTAAAAATATGTAGCAGCAGCAGCTCGAGTAATTTCTAACTCACGACTGCAAACTGGAGAAAGACCGGTGTTTTCACTACAGTATAAACACAATAATGCTGTGTTAAAGCAGCGCAAATTACCACAGTGACGTATTTTTAAAGTGACACAAACAGCCCAATAAAACATCGTTTGATTACAGATTTTGTTCTCGATTAATAATTATTATATATTTCAATTGTGTTATTTTCAGTGTATAAGTGTCAAAAACAACCCCATTATTTTACATTAGACTTAAATATATGCAGTTCCACAGGACCATGGAATGCATTAACAGGTTTTCCAAACATCCTTATGGGAAAAAATACCTTGAAACTCAACTCCTTTTAAACTCAATGCCACTTCCAGAACCAATTTACGTTGAGTTTTAAGGTACCACTGTATAAGGATAATCCATGATCAAGAGCTGGAATACCAGGCATGGGTCAAAAATGCTCAAACATCGAATATGAAACTTGAATGAACTCTCAGTGAAGCACCGTGGGTCTAAATACAGACACTAATGAAAGAGGACTTGTATATCAGCTGAACGGATTGGGCAAATGAAAAAAACACACTAACATACAGTATAACATTCAGTTTGGAACCGCAACACCAAGAGAACACACCTCAGTGATCAGATCTGAACAAATTAACCACAGGAGTCTTTTTGTAATGATATAACTGCTCATTATTACTTCATTTATTTAGTTTCAGTGACTGTGCCACTTAAGCAGAATAAAACAAAGTGCAGCGTCTTGTTTGCGTCAGGTAGATTTGCTTAGGCTGCATGCTTCCTAAAGGAGATGCATGTAGACCCGGCCAATCTCCTGACCCACATGCACATGCCATGGATCAGCCCCAGCTTAATAGCAGAGCAGCTCTGCATGCCCTTTAAAAGCATGCCTGCAAGAAAGTTCAAGTGTCCGTAGATCAACTGATTTATAATGGCAAAGCATGGCATGATTAAGTGCCGATGTCAACCGATTTCTCACCGCTCATTTGGTGCATCAAGCAGCAAGAATTCGGCATGTAAGATGAATAGCTGCTTAAGGAAGGGTAACCTTTGTGCTAGCCATGTAGGCTTTGTTCCAAACGCACACAACCAGAAGTCCACTGCTGCTGGATTTGTTTTATTTATGGCTTTATGCAGCATAAAACGTGAAACAATGGAGCCAGGCGTTAAAAAGACACAAACGATGCAGCTTCACATTTTCAGAGCTTTGTGCAAGTAACACCAAGCTTCTCCGTGTTCCAACATAAAATACTCAGCCATGTTTAGGATTTTCCGAACGCTTTCTCTACTCTGGCTACAGATGACGGCCTCAGTTCTAAATCAGTTCGTCTGAAGGTGTTCATTTATTTCTACCATACTGAAGCATCTTCTAAGGAGACATCACACACCGTTGGAAGAGGAAGCGCACATCAGAAACACACCCATGACATCAAGCCACAGCCAGCAGTGTTGTTTGCAAATAAACAATGTGTCAGTATGTCTTTTTTTCCTGCCTGGCTGCAGACAGGTCCTGTCAGCCACTAAACGAAGAACGCCCTGTTCTTTACTGACAGCTAGTACAGGAGCACTAAGCAGAACACTCGACCCCACACTTGCTCAACACACACACACACACACACACACACACACCCTCAGACAGTCATATCATGCAAATATTGCAGCCTTTGGTGGCTCTTGTATTGAATAGTCTTGCCTTAGGTATTGTCTCTGCTGACACAATTTTTAATAAATAAGTAAAGCTGCACTAATATACCCTGATCAGGTATAACATTATGACCACCTTCCTAATATTATGTTGGTCCCCCTTTTGCTGCTGAAACAAACTGTGATGCACTGTGTATTCTGACACCTTTCTATCAGAACCAGCATTAACTTCTTAAGCGATTTGAGCTACCGTAGCTCGTCTGTTGGATCGAACCACACGGGCCTGCATTCGCTCTTCACATGCATCAATGAGCATTGGCCGCCCATGACCCTGTCGCCGGTTTACCACTGTTCCTTCCTTGGACCACTGTTGATAGATACTGACCACTGCAAACCGGGAACACCCCACAAGAGCTGCAGTTTTGGAGATGATCTGACCCAGTCGTCTAGCCATCACAATTTGGCCCTTGTCAAACTCGCTCAAATCCTCATGCGGGCCCATTTTTCCTGCTTCCTATATCAACTTTAAGGATAAAATGTTCACTTGCTGCCTAATATATCCCACCCACTAACAGGTGCCGTGATGAGAGATAATCAGTGTTATTCACTTCACCTGTCAGCGGTCATAATGTTATGCCTGGTCGGTGTATGTGAACTATATGTAAAATGAAATCACTGACAATGTACAGTTTCCTAGTCATTCCTCATAGCTAATAGTGTTTACATTTTTAGGAGAAGTAGGCACTTGTGTCCAAGGACCATTAAGCAGCTGAAATCTGGTAGCAAGAACTGGCAAAAATTTGACTTGTAAAACTGCACCAATTAGTGTCCTCATTTCCTTAATGATTAAAAAGTGTAAGTAATAGGATAATGTGATCTAACAGTACTAAACATGCCTCTATTCCCTGTTTTTATCATTTTATTGCAATTAAGTTAGTAAAAACACTGTAAATCTTTTATGTACTTTTGTCAGCTAAAGGTTCAATATCAATAACAAATCACAAATTCTTGCTCTAGTGAATTTTACAAAACATCCCAACGTTTCCATTAATGAAGAAGTTAATGCTGGTTCTGATAGAAAGGTGTCAGAATACACAGTGCATCACAGTTGCAGGGCTGTTTTGGCAGCAAAAGGGGGACCAACACAACATTAGGTGGTTATAATGTTATGCCTGATCGGTGTATAGTTAGTATTTAGTTAAATATACTAAATATATTAGTAAAGCAATTGCTACCCTTGGCAATAACAACTGCAAACAAACATTGGTTCTAACTTTAAGTGAGTTTTACATTCCTGTGGAGTTTTATCTCACTTTTCTTTGCAAAATAGCTTAAATCCTTAATTAAACAATTAATAATACATGTTTAAGGTCCTGCAACAGCATCTCAATAAAATTGAAGTCAGGTGGTTGACCCTGTTGCTTCACTGTTAATTTGATTTCCCTTGAGCTATTCAGAGTTGGACTTGCTTGTGTGCTTCAGTTTGTTGTCCTGAAGCTATAAGCCAACGTTTTCCTTTAGGATTTTCTGATAGAGAGTAGAATTCATGGCTCTTTTAATTATGACCTGTGGAGGTCCTGTGGAGGCAAAGCAGCCACAGACCATCACACTACCACCATCATGTTTGACTGTTGGTATGATGTTCCTATGGTGGAATGCAATTTAACAGGACCCATGTGTTCCAAAAAGTTCCAACTTTGACTCATCAGTCCTCAGTGAAATTATCCCAAAAGTCTCGAGGGTCATCTAGATGTTTTGGTAAATGTGTGATGTGCCTTTATATCCTTTTTGGTCAGCAGTGGTTTGTGCTTTGCATCTCTCCCATGGATGCCCTTTTTCCAGGGTCATTCTTATTTTTGAATCGTGTACAGTGACCTTAACTGAGGCAAGTGAGGCCTGCAGTTCTTTAGATGTTTGTCTGCGTTCTGTTGTGACCTCCTTGAATTAGTTGGTCTAGTGTTTTGGGAGGGTTCACCCCCCTCCAGTTTTCTTTATAGTGAATAAAGGCTCCCAGTGTGGTTTGCTGAAGTCCCAAAGATGTAGCAATAGTTTTGTTACCCTTTCCAGACTGGTAGATTTTAACAACAGACATTAACAACTACAGACCTGTCTCACTCCTCTCTTTTCTATCCAAAATTCTTGAACGTGCTGTCTATAACCAACTATCTGCCTTTCTCACTCAGAATGACCTCCACGATCCGTAGCAGTCTGGCTTCAAGGCAGCGCATTCTACGGAAACAGCACTGGTAGCTGTTACTGAGAAGCTTCATGCAGCCAAAGCAGCCAAACTGTCATCTGTCCTTATTCTTCTTGACCTCTCTGCAGCCTTCGACACCGTGAATCACAGCATTCTCTTGTCCACACTCTCAAACCTTGGTGTAACAGGTTCAGCATGGCAATGGATGGTCTCCTACCTCGAAGGGCGCTCCTACCAAGTGTCATGGAGGGGATCCATATCTCCCTCATGCACTCTCTCAACCGGTGTTCCTCAGGGCTCTGTACTTGGCCCACTTCTTTTCTCTATCTACACCCGCTCTCTGGGCAAGGTCATAGCCTCCCATGGCTTCTCCTACCACTCCTATGCAGATGACACTCAGCTCGTTCTGTCATTTCCTCCTTAAGACACACAAGTCTCAGCTTGCATCTCAGCATGTCTGCGAGATATCTCACAATGGATGTCAGCTCATCATCTAAAACTTAATCCCAGCAAGAAAGAGGTGTTGCTTATTCCTGGAGATCAGTCTCCAGCCCAGGACCTAGTCATTTCTCTGGATGACTCCCAGATCAGACCATCTGATAAGGTAAGAAGTCTTGGTGCTGTCCTGGATAACCAGCTGACCTTCTCTCCTTATATAGCCAACATGACAAGATTGTGCCGGTTCCTCCTGTACAACATCAGGAAGATTCGGCCATTTCTCTCCAGGGAAGCTACCCAGATTCTGGTGCAGTCACTTGTAATCTCACGGTTGGACTACTGCAACTCCCTTCTGGCAGGAGCGCCCATGTCCACTATTAAACCCTTGCAGCTCATTCAAAATGCAGCTGCCCGTCTGGTTTTTAACCAGCCCAAACACTGCCACATCACCCCACTGCTACGTTCTCTTCACTGGCTTCCTGTAGCTGCACGCATTCAGTTTAAAAGACTAACGCTCGCCTACAAAGCCAAAAATGGACCAGCCCCAAGCTACCTTCGTGGTCTAATCAAACCCTGCTCTGTACCACGCAACCTCCGAGCCACCAGTCTCGCTCGACTTGAGCCTCCATCCAGGACTAAAGAAAGACAAGCATCAAGGCTCTTCTCTGTTCTAGCGCCCAAGTGGTGGAATGAACTTCCTCTGTCTGTCCGAACATCTGAGTCTCTTGCTGTCTTTAAAAAGCGATTAAAAACCCACCTCTTTACTAAGCACTTAAGCTGACTTAAAAACAAAAAACCCCACTTTGGTTTTAACAGGTTTTAGCAGATTTGTGTTCTTCGACTGTTTACCTAAACTTGAGAAATGGAATGTTCACTTTGGAAGCACTTCTGTAAGTCGCTCTGGATAAGAGTGTCTGCTAAATGCTGAAAATGTAAATGTAAAATACCAGATTTAACGGGACACGTGTTCCAAAAAGTTCCAACTTTAACTCATCAGTCCGCAGTAAAATTATGCCAAAGTCTTGAGGGTCATCTAGATGTTTTTGGCAAATGTGAGTGTCCTCTTTGGTCAGCAGTGGTTTGTGCCTTGCAGCTCTCCCATGGATGCCCTTTTCCAGTGTCATTCTTATTGTTGAATCGTGTACAGTGACCTTAACTGAGGCAACTGAGGCAAATGAGGCCTGCAGTTCTTTAGATGTTTGTCTGGGTTCTGTTGTGACCTCCTTGAACGAGTTGGTCAAGTGTTTTGGGGGGGGGGGGGTTTGTGGATAATGGCTTTTAATGTGGTTTGCTGGAGTCCCAAAGATTTAGCAATTGTTTTGTTACCCTTTCCAGACTGGTAGATTTCATTGACTTTTTCAATTGCTTTATAAGCGTATACAATATAAAATATTGCTTCTCACATTTAAGTCACTTCATGGTTTAGGTCCTGTTTATTTGTTGGATGCTACACTCCATCCCGGAATTTGAGGTCATTAGATGCTGGTCTCCTGGTTGTTCCCAGGTTCCCAGGTTGCTGCCCCTTCGCTCTGGAACTCTCTTCCTTCTTCTCTACGTTCCACTTCCCCTCTCTCTGAATTTAAAGCTCTCCTAAAGACTCACCTTTTTCTCAGCACTTTCTCACTTCATCTTCTGCTATTTCTGTGTGATTGTTACTTTTGTATGTAAAGCGACCTTGGGTTTTGGGCAGCAGCCGTATGCATTTTATCACCTGCACTTTGACGAGTGCAATGCAGCACAGCGTTGTGTACGGAGAGGACACACCCTGAGAGCACTCATTTACCATCTCTGTGCAGGTGCCATCAATCAGCCAGCAGAGGTCGTAATTGCACCAGTCATGCGAGAGAGACCCCATCCGGCTTAGTCCCGCCCATATCTGAACAACAGGCCAATCGTTGTTCATGTGGCCACTCAGCCTTAGCCGGTAGGCAGAGCTGAGATTCAATACGATGTATTCGAGAGCCCAGCTCTGGTTCCAGCGTGTGTTTTTACCGCTGCGCCACCTGAGTGGCAGACAGGTTCTATTTAACAGATTCAACAGATTCAACAGGTCTGGCAGTAATCATGGCTGGGTGTGGCTGGACTAAAATGGATTAATGCTTGTTAAAGTATGAAATTTAGAATCATTCATAACATTTGTTTGCACATCTCAGACTATTTAGTTGTAATATTAACAATTAAAATGCATTGAATAATATTCTGTGTGGAAATGTGGAATTCTAGTATATACAATTTGGATAAAAAATAGAGCCATAGGTTGAACTAGTAAGAGGGGCTCAACATTTTATAGGTATTTTTGTATATCAGTGTCCTGTGTAGAGATTACAGTGACTAATTTGACATGATTGTTAGTAATTCCTTGTGCATTTGAAACCATTTGGCTGTGATTTAACACCTAATTATTCATTTATTCATCAATTGTCTGTTTTTACCACCGTTTTATCCTGGTCAGGTCCTTGATGGCTCTGATTCAGTGGGCGAAAAGCAGAAACACCCTGGACAGGTCGCCAGTCCATCACAGGGCAAACACCTAATTAATTACTCTAATTTCATCCCATTTGCAGCTCCTCACCCATCAAATGAATGTGATTACAGTGAGAGCCTTTTTTGCCGCCAAACCAAGAGAAGCTACTCATGCTAATTAACCTCTAGCCCGGAGAAGGAGAGCGCCCGAGGGTCAGCCAGAAGAGTCCTAAGTACGGCTAAACGGTCATATAATGACCAGGGGAACACATGACCATGTTCATTCTCATTTTCATAATGTATTACACTCAAGTCCTCTTGGGCACAATGGGACACTGGGCGAGGTGATTAGCAAAGTGGCGGCATTAGCTTGTGAGGCCATGCTAAGGGTGCCATAGCTTTGTCACGTATCACCCTGTGTCAAAGATTTGTATTCAAAAACGTATTTCTCTTCTTTTTTCATGTTTTCTCACCTGGTTACACTTAGCATGAAAGCAGCTACAGCTATGACACTGTGGAAATCAGAGCCAGTCACACTTTTGCTCTGCATCACTGACTAAGTGGTGTGTGAGAATTACTAGACATTTAAAGTAAATTAAGTCTTGTGTAAAAAGTATTTTCTCTTCTCATTCTCTTCTCTTTTACTTCTTTTTCTCTTCGCATTCTCCTCTCCTTCTCTTCTATTTCTCTCCTCCTTCTTTTCTATTTCTCTTCTCATTCTCTTCTCAATCTCTTCCCCTGTTCTTGTCTTCTCCTTCTCATTCTCTTCTCATTCTCTTCTATTTCTCTTCTCATTCTCTTCTATTTCTCTTCTAATTCTCTTCTCTTTCTCTTCTATTTCTCTTCTCCTTCTCTTCTTATTCTCTTCTCATTCTCTTCCCCTCTTCTTCTCTTCTCTTCTTTTTTTTTATTCTGAATAGATATAACTGGCATTGTACTCATCAATCTACAATTAATAATGACCATGAACAAATTAAAATATAATTATATATATATTAGGGCTGTCGAAGTTAACGCGATAATAACGCATTAACGCAATCTCAATTTAACGCGATTAAAAAAAATAGTGCCGTTAACGCAAATTCTAGTTCATGTTGAGACTTGACTGGTAGAACCAACGTTTTAATGTCGGACTTTATGTCGACACACCGTGTCGGACACCGTTGTTCATTTGCGGTTTGTTAAAATAATATAACTGAGCGTCGTAGGGATGCACTTGCATAATAAAGAAATAAATACACGGTATATTCACAAGTTGTCGGGAGCAAAACACTTCATTAACTTAATCTGTTACGGCACTGAATACCGGAGTCAAGCACGCTAGTCCATGAACTATGGAAGCCCCAAAAGGGTCAAAACACAATCACTTCGTGTAGAAACGTCCACTTTTCACATTTCAACTTAAAAAACCTTGTTTTCTATAACATTTACACAGATTTTATTTAATGCGATTAATCGCGATTAACTATATGAAATTCTGAGATTAATCGCGATTAAAAATTTTAATCGTTTGACAGCCCTAATATATATATTTTTTTTAATTATTAAAATCAAAATCTGAAATCCTCTGTTTACAAAAGTCCTCATTTCCCTTGTTTAATACCCTGTAGAAGCCAATTTGACGGTAATTACAGCTGCGAGTCTTAGATATGTTTTTATAAGCTTTGCACATCTGGATTTGGGCCGTTTATCCCATTATTTATGTCAGATCTTTGCAAGCTGGATCAGATTAAATAGGAAGCTTTTGTGAACTACCTTTAAATTTATCCACATATGTTCAGTGTATTTGGTTGCATTAATGTGTCCCTTAATTCTTACCAGACTTCCTGTCATGGCCACTGAGAATGCCAGAGCCACCGCTGTGTTTCACTGTCGGGATGCCATTTGCCAGGTGATGTGCCCTGCCTGTTTTCCCGTAAAGTGATTACTTTTCTGTAACTCTTTCCCAGAGAGTTCCATTTTTCGCATCAGACCAGAGAATTTTTGTTCTTCATGTAGCAAAAGCCATTACAATTACAATGCCATTTAACAAAGTCTAGGAAGGCTGTCATATACCTATTCAACAGTGGCCACTCTTGACACTCAGCTGTACAGACCTGATTTATGGAGTGCTGCAGAGATGGTTGTGTAACGAGCCCACCTGTAGTATAGCTCGGTGGGGAAGGTGGGGGGCGTGGGCGGGGGAGGCACTATGTTTTTTCCAGGGATCTCAGCAGTTGTTACAGCGACTCTTGGCCATCTTATAGCCTCTGAAGGCAGCTTGTCTGTCCAGGGTGATTTGGTTGTGACGTCTATAAACTCCTCCAAATAAAATGAAGCACGACAGTTACACTCCAGAATCTTCCAGGACTCCTTCTAAATCCAAGCCTTGGTGGACTTAGGGTATGCTTGGGATCATTGTCCTGTTGGAAGGTCCAGTGATGCCCAATCTTCAGCTTCCTCACAGAAGGCATGGCGTTTTCTCCTATGATTTCCTGATACTTGATTGAATCCATCTTACGCTTCACAAGCTTCAGGTTTTCAGTGCCAGAGGAAGCAAAGCAGCCCCAGAGCATCACTGAGCCACTGCCATGCTTCACTGTAGACAGGTGTTATTTTCAGCGTATGTGCCATTCTTCCTCCCCCAGACATATCGCTGATCCATAGGTCCTAAAAGCTCCAGTTTTGTTTCATCACTTCATGGAACATAATCCCAAAACTTCTATGGGTTTAAGCTTAACTACATACTGAGGGGACTGTCAATATATTTGATGTTTTAACTGCTCAATTTAATTATTTTGGTATATACACCGACCAGGCATAACTTTATGACCACTGACAGGTGAAGTGAATAACACTGATTATCTGTTCATCACGGCACCTGTTAGTGGGTGGGATATATTAGGCAGCAAGTGAACATTTTATCCTCAAAGTTGATGTTAGAAACAGGAAAAATGCACAAGTGTGAGGATTTGAGCGAGTTTGACAAGGGCCAAATTGTGATGGCTAGACGACTGGGTCAGAGTATCTCCAAAACTGCAGCTCTTGTGGGGTGTTCCTGGTCTGCAGTGGTCAGTATCTATCAAAAGTGGTCCAAGGAGGGAACAATGGTAAACCAGCAACAGGGTCATGGCCGGCCAAGGCTCATTGATGCACGTGAGGAGTGAAGGCTGGCCCGTGTGGTCCGATCCAACAGACGAGCTACTGTAGCTCAAATTGCTGAAGAAGTTAATGCTGGTTCTGATAGAAAGGTGTCAGAATACACAGTGCATCACAGTTTGTTGCGTATGGGGCTGCATAGCCACAGACCAGTCAGTTAGGTACGTGGTCATAATGTTATGCTTGATCGGTGTATACAAATTCTGAACTTGATATCTTATTGTATTGATATTACATTCTGAAAAAGTTGGGACGGGGCTTGTTTATGCCTTAGTTACATCAGCTGGTTTTCTACTTTTTTGTGTGCTAGGGACGAATATCTTTGTAGCTGTTAAAGTAGAATTTGTTCTCCATTCTTGCGTAACACTTCGTCACCTTTAATCTATCTTATAATATTGCACATCGTAGAACTTTACGTGTTTTCAATTGGGTTTGAGCTTCAGACAGGCCAGTAAGGACAGCACGGTGGCTCGGTGGGTAGCACTGTCGCCTCACAGCAAGAAGGTCCTGGGTTTGATTCCCAGGTGGAGCGGTCCGGGTCCTTTCTGTGTGGAGTTTGCATGTTCTCCCTGTGCCTGTGTTCCTCCCACAGTTCCAAGACGTGCAAGTGAGGTGAATTGGAGATACTAAATTGTTCATTCTGTGTTTGATATTAACAACTTGAACTGATGAATCTTGTGTAACCAGTAACTACCTGTCCTGTCATGAATGTAACCAAAGTGTGTAAAATATGATGTTAAAATCCTAATAAATGAATAAATTATGCAGATTTCTCTGGATATTTTGAATTCTTTCACATTGTCAAGAACCATAGATGGTAAAACCCTTACATTTCTTACCTTGCTTGCTGGTAAACTTTTGAACTCATCCTTGCTCATGAAGTAACAAGCCTGTTTATATCCAATCATAGCAGCATTGTTTTATTATTATTATTTTTTATTTTAGCATTTCACTGTGTTCTTGCTCCTGTTCATATTTTCTTGGAATTTGCTTTAGGCATCAAATTAAGAATTAGCATATATTTACAAAAATCAATAGAGGTAAAAAGGTTAAACATTTAATAAACACCATCATTTTCTTCGAAGACTTTATCCTGGTCAGGGTCACAGCAGGTTCCGCCAGGAAGCCCTTGGCACAAAGCAAACATATGCTGGAAAGGGCAACAATTGATGTTTGTGTAGACACCCGGGCAGCCAATAGCGCCAATCGAGTACATAATTTTTTTTTTTTTTTAATGAGGTTTGCACTATTATTCATTTTTAGAGTCTGAATACTTTTCTTAATGCTCATAGACACACACACTTTCTGTTCATATGGACAATTTATAGGTACCAGTTTACCTTTTGTATATTTTGGGTGGTAAAAGGAAACCTACTGTCCAGTGAAAACCCAGGGATAACATACCAAATGAGATGAGTCTCCAGCAGTGGTCATTATTTCTGATTAAGTTATTTTATATAATAGATTTTTTATACCACCAAATTATAATCTAGATTGCTGTATATATATATATGTATATATTTTAACCCAGCAGATGTTCAGAAAAATTTAATACAGTAAAATTTAACAGAAGTAATTTGTATATAATTGTGAATAATTTCTAAATGATCAGCTATATAAGTCCTGCAACCCTCATTATATTATCTTATTATTATTATCATTTATATTTATACCATTGATATATAATAATAATAATACTACTAATAATTAATGCCCAAACCACTTAATTAAAATACTTTTTGGGGCTATTTAAAAAATATAAATAGTGCATGGACCACATTGAAATAAATCCCAGCATTAACAGGAAAGGAAAGAAAGAATGAATGAGATTTTTGTTTATGGGATTTTGATGTGTATGTATTGTTTTTGTTATAAAAAAGAGGACAATATGATCTGCCATAACATTAGAATAACATTCCATTTTATCAGCTCCACTTATCATAAAGAAGCACTTTGTAGTTCTACAATTACTGACTGTAGTCCATCTGTTTCTCTGCACTTTGTAGTTAATATAATTACAAATCTACAAACCTATTTCTCTGCTTGCTTTGTTAGCCTGCTTTCACCCTGTTCTTCAATGGTCAGGACCCCCACAGGACCACCACAGAGCAGGTATTATTTGGGTGGTGGATCATTCTCAGCACTGCAGTGACACTGACATGGTGGTGGTGTGTTAGTGTGTGTTGTGCTGGTATGAGTGGATCAGACACAGCAATGCTGCTGGAATTTTTAAACACCTCACTGTCACTGCTGGACTGAGAATAGTCCACCAACCAAAAATAAATCCAGCCAACAGCGCCCTGTGGGCAGCGTCCTGTGACCACTGATAAAGGTCTAGAAGATGACCAACTCAAACAGCAGCAATAGATGAGCGATCGTCTCTGACTTTACATCTACAAGGTGGACCAACTAGGTAGGAGTGTCTAATAGAGTGGACAGTGGGTGGACATGGTATTTAAAAACTCCATCAGCGCTGCTGTGTCTGATCCACTCATACCAGATCAACACACACTAACACACCACCACCATGTCAGTGTCACTGCAGTGCTGATAGTAATCCACCACCTAAATAATACCTTTTTGTGGTGGTCCTGTGAGAGTCCTGACCATTGAAGAACAGGGTGAAAGCAGGCTAACAAAGCATGCAGAGAAATAGATTTGTAGATTTGTAATTGTAGAACTACAAAGTGTTTCTATATGGTAAGTGGAGCTGATAAAATGGACAGTGAGTGTAGAAACCAGGAGGTGGTTTTAATGTTATGACTGATAGTGTGTGTATGTATATATATATATATATATATATATATATATATATATATATATATATATATTAGTATATTTTACCGAACTGAAGATTAACATTAGAGAGGGGTTCCGCTGAGAGAAGCGCTTGATAAAATGCCTCAGTTATCAGCTCAAACTGTACAGCATCTTCAACATGAGGCATCTTGTAACCATGGAAACAATCACCCTGTTTCCAACACTGTCACATCTAAATATTTGAAAGAGAAAACACGGATCTGCACACAAACAGTGTCGTATTCCATTCATTTCAGTTTGCTTGCAAGTGAATTTGATGTTTATTGATCACATTGTTCTGTTCTCAGTGATTTCCTTCTCAAACTTGTACAAACAGGCCACGTAACTGTAGCCTTTTCAGTGCATTTATTCTTTTTTGCTGACTTGAAGTGTGTCGTCATTGTAGTGCTGTTACATCCAGTGGATTCTGAGTGAGGTAAAATGTTGAGATAATATCATGAATGCGGTGTCTGATTGATACAGGTTTCTCTTTTAGGTGAGAGAGAGAGAGAGAACATATATCATTTCTGCCTTTAGCGCTTGCGTGCAGTGCTTCTAAACCTCATAACTTCAACTGATTACATACACATTTGAATCGAGTTCATGTTAGCAACAATAATGGGGTGTCGTATTCAGAAACTTAAATGCAGGATAAGGCACGTGACAGTCAGGCAAAATTTTGCAGTTTTCACTTTTTATCTCACAATTTTTCACATTGTAATCCAGTATTCTCACATTGACCCCTGTGTGCAGTTTTATAAATAATAGACTGAATATATTTCTCAGTGTTGTAAACGTAGTCGGGAATAGAATGAAAATGCAAATTCAAATTCAATTCTCTTAAATTCCTTTACAGACAAAAATAAAATAAAATAAAATACAAATAAAAACCATCAACATATCCTTCAGTGAGACATGACGGCCTCTAGGCAATACTCTAAATTAGGTTCACTTTTACACAATCATTTTTACCTCAATGTTACTTTCCCAACATTCTGGGAATTGTTAAGAATTTGAATTGTCTCTGGTTGGCATGACCATATTTTTTATATATTAAAGAAGATCCCCATGTTGGAATGTCTGATTTTGCAGTGGTAATATTTTGTGGAAGTAATTCCAGCTGTGGGACAGTTTTCAAAACAATACCAATGACTGGGCGTGAGTGTAATGACGGTGCTTGTACTGATTTGAGTATCCTGAAATTAGGTTAACCAGCAGTGGTTTCTTTCACATCTGAAATGAAGTCTGTGATTTAACAGCTAAAAGTCAGTGATGATCATTCTGAGTGCAGCGCATCAGAAGAGGCTGGTGAGTGTGGTCTGAGAAGGACTCCGGCACTCATGGACATCCAAAGTTCCTGCGACGGAGGTCATTACTGAGGTGACGGTGGGCATTGTAGGGTTAGTGAGGTCTGTCAGTGTAGTAGGTGTGCTAGACGGGCTCATGGAGGCATTCGAGATCTCAGAAGCCGGTCCAGATGGCGTTCCTCCAGCCAGAGTTGACCCATCTGAATTCTTGTCCACGCCAGTATTCTCTTGACGCAGGAGATTTCGTCTGAACTTGGCCCTAGCGTTCTGAAACCAGACCTGAGACAATAAAACAACGTTCCCATCCGTTAGTCATGGCCAGTGAAAAACATCTGCATTGTGTTTGACAAATAAGAAAAGAAAAACATGCTTTTCAAAGCAAATGACTGTTTTGTTTTGTAGAGATGACGATAATTAGGACTCTGAGATTTCAGGCGGCATTTCTGCTCAACAATCCTTCTTTTCTCTGTTTATTTAATTCCCTTGGGGATTATCTGTCACTATTGTGAGGGACCTGCAGTCTATTTTGTCTTTTCTGTTTGACAAAACAGCTGGTTACTCATGTGGGCATCAATTTCAGATCTGTTTTGGAATAGAAAAAAATCCTTTATTCTGCTGTTTTGTTTAAAGTTTCTAATTTAGGGTCCATATTTGTGGAGTATTTAAGAAACTACTTATTACAAATAGTAATAATTGAACTGGGTTCCAGTTTTTCTTAATTAAAATGTTTCTAAAGTGATCTGTCTAGGAACATTATTCTTTATAATTATTCTATATAAATGAGCTATTTTGTACACAGATGAAATAATTTTACAAAACTCCACTGTATAAAGTAAAATTTGGAGAGTTAGATTAAAAACAAATGTCATGTGTGCACCTAGGACCATAGCAAGGTTCTCTTACCTGAAGTACACGCTTGGTAAGACCGGTTTTCTGTGCCAGCTGTTTTAAATCCTTGGCATCAGGGTTATGGTTGATGGCAAAATATGATTTCATAGTTCTCAGCTGATGGTGCTTAAAGGACGTCCTCATGCGCTTGGATTTTTGACCAGAGCTGTACTGAGAGTCTCTGTCCAAGGGATCTCCGTCGTTCTCATTGCAGCTTAGTGCTGTTTGAATGGGAAAATATGAAGAAAGAAAATATGTTGCTTAAAATCTAACACCAAACCTCACAACCTAATCATGTTAAATCATTGATGCATTATGTTCAATTAAAATAAACATTATATTAGGAAAAGTAAAAGACAGGTGTGGTGAGCGTGCTTTAACTGAATGTCTAACCAGCAAATATATCAGTCTCTGTGTGCTAATTTTAATTAGATACACTCTGCTACCACAGGGTGATACTGAGCCATTTGCCAGCCAGTTGCCTCTCACTACAATAAATCTTTACAGAAGCAGAATCAATTGAGTTGACAGAGAATTCAATACCCCTGCTTCTATAGCAGCAAGATTTTAATAAAGATGAGCAGTTTTATGTAATTTTTTCCTGTATTTTATTTATTTTAATGCAGCTGTAGTTAGAGATGATTGCAAAAAGAAGGTAAAAAGACAAATAATCTAAAAATACTGTATATATTTGATATCACACTACTTTTTCAAATGTATAATAGTTGTCTATATTTATTCATTGTTACCTTACTGAAATACTTAATCTAAGGCCTTACGTTTTGATTTGTCTCACCATTACGAGTGTTTTAAGGCACTGATGCAGAGAATTGTGGGCAGTCATTTTTGGCAGGCACTGAGGTGTTGCTAGACACAGCACAGTTCGAAAATTATGTTTCTGTGACTAGAAAAATTACTCGAGAAAAGAAAATCATATCTGATCAACACCTCGGATAATTAACCTTTAATATGTGCAACCCAAGCACATGGCAAGCAAATGCTTTGTGACAACATAAATCTGGTCACTGATAAATCATACTGTGTATCAAAATAGACCTTCAGTCAGGATTTTTTCTTCTCAACAAATTCATAACTAGGATCAGTGCACAGAGATGTGTTTAGCCAGTGTTTAACGAGGACTCAAAATGTACATTTGTTCAGAATTATCATCAGTATGAAAAGTTCTCTGTGTGATCTGAGGGGGGCAGAAGTAGTCCAAAGCAAATTGCTTTCATCGTACCTGTTGTTCAATGTGTGCCAGAGGCATTGTGCATTTATTTAACAGAGCGTTAAGGTTTTTTTTTTATATCTAACAGTTTATTATATGAATTGTATAGTTCTGAACTAAGGTCTAAATTCATTTTATGGAATTAAAATCAGAGCATACAGCAAGGAGGTTTATTCTGCCAGCCTATCAACTCTGTTATAATAAAACACCACAAAGCACAATTAAAAAATATAGACTTGGGTTTCTTTTTATACTTCTAAATGTATAACAACAGGACCTTTATATTAAAAATAGATCCCCTTAATTTCGACTTTAACTATTTGGCAGGTATACCGAATACTGAAATAGTTCCTAATTGGCAATCCCTGCATTTATTAATAATTATTTGGTCATTTTACATTTTATTTATTTTATAGTACATGCATAGATGCATGATTAGTACATCCTAAAAATCAGTAAAAAGTTCTGTTCTGCTTTATGTTTATTTTCCTGGCACTGAACATCAACGTATTGTTCATGTTTAATTAGTATTAGGTACTATTTAACATGCTCATGTAAAACCAGTATTTGCTTATAAAAGTAATTTTATTTAGCCACAAGTGTAACACGATTAATACGATCAGTTTTTAATATAATTATTGTTCCGTTTGACCAGTGCAGGCCAAAAGTTTGCACCTATGTAGGAAATAAATAAATGAATAAATAATCACTATTTGGCAAGACTTAATATGGTTTTAGCAAATACAACAACATAATTTCGTGATGCCAAAGTTTACGTTTAAAATAGCTAACCTAACAAATAAATAAAATTACCACAAAATTACACAACTTAACAAGGTATTTCTCTTTAAGCACATTGAAAACCAAGCCAGAGAGAAAACAACTCACTTATGTCTGAGAAATTTTAATCTCTAGTTTCCTTTAACCCCCCTCCCTCTCTGCCTCATTCTTTTCCCCTTTCACATCTTTTTAAATCTTTTGGGGTCTCGACTTGTATCTAAGCCATTTTCCACTTGTCAGGCAGTGTAGTCGTCATCATTCCTTCCCAAAGCCTTTCTGCAGGAGCGCACCAGTCACGTTGTTACTAATTGTCTTAAGATCAGGGACACCATGCAGGATAAAAACACTGGTGCAGAGTCTATACTTATTGCTTTTTAAGAACTTTTATACAAGTTTAATAACAGTTATATCCCTTTCTGTAGCCAACTACTATCGAATAAACTCAAAATGTAAATAAAAAGTATTTAATTTTTTTTAAAGCATTCCTGAATAAACGCATTCATCAAAGCCTGCTGACTCAATAAACTAATTGACTTTAATTCTAGTTTATTTTATTTACGTTTTTAAGTCAGGGTTCTACTGGCATGTGCGATAAAACGTAATTTAGTTTTATGACCCATTAAACAAGTCACAGGTTTAAAACAACAAAAAAAGCTGCTGTGAAATCACACGTGTTATGTTCACGTTATAACCCAAAGTAAAAGATTAATAACTCCATCATCGAATAAAGTTTATGTTTAAGTTGTGAATTAAGGAGTCATCTACTGTTAACAGACTTCATTTTTTGCCTTTGAGTTTTTATATAGTACTTGTTTGCTTAATTCCTTTTTAGTAGATTATTTGAAAATAATTATTTAACATTTAGTCATTATTTTATTAATGGTTTACTTTTTACTAATAAATAAAATGGCAGTTTTTGCAGTTATCGTAGACAAATTTAAGGGTGTATGTTGTATAGCGACCGGTCCAAGTGTTAATCGAATAACTGTGAGAGATTCTGTGTGTTGTGTTTCATTCATAATTATTTATTCATACTTTTAAAGACAGTCTCGTTTTACTCAACACAGTAGTGATCGTGCTGCCTATTTTATTTAAATAAAAAATGACCCTACCATTAAAAACAGCACCCTACCATTCTACTTGTAATTATCTTATTATTATCTTATAATTATAAATATGAGCTAGTTTAGATCTGAGTTTGTATCAAGAAGCTGTTGGTAAAAAACGTGCAACTATTTCAAAATTATTAGCATTTTTACCCGGGTTTTAAGTCAGTCGCGTTATTTGTTCAAACAATATTAGTAATACAAACTTTCTACTAGGGCAGTTGTAGATGTTCAGGAACTGGACTAGTAATCGAAAGGTCGCTGGTTCAAGCCCCACCACTGCCAAATTTCCACTGTTGGGCCCTTGAGCAAGGCCCTAAACCCTTAATTGCTTAGACAATATATTGTCACAGTAATGTAAGTCGCTTTGGATAAAGCGTTTGCTAAAGGCCGAAAATGTAAATATACTCAAACATTATTCACCTCGTTTCTATGTATTCGTTTATTACAACTTTACCCTCTTAAACATTAACGACCTGAATTGGTCTATCCAATCGTTACAGCGATTTAAAACAGGCAAAGATTTTTGCGTCTGAAAATATTTAAGTTGGCCAAAACTTTTTGCCGCATCGTGTTAAATTCGATTTCAGTTGACTGAAAGGCGATCATGTTTGCTAAGTAAGCACTGATTTCTTTTACATAATTTACTGAAACATTAAGGGAATCCCTGCAGCCTTTAAATACGTGGATCCCCCACACCAACCCAAGCTTAAAGTTTTGCAAACAATTTTAGTTCATTAGCTCACATTTCTTTTTTCAACCTGAAGTTTTAACATCAGACAATATTTTAAATGAGCTATAAGTATAAAAACATGAATGCATTGCTTTGCATTTTAAAAGTTAAAAACAGCTCTTACCTGCGTTATATGCGGCCAGATCTCCCCCTGGTCCGGGGCTTTTCCTTTTTCTGGGTCGCCCTTTCTGTACGCTGCCCACCCCGTTGTAGTACGAGAGCGCGAGCGCCCCCGCCGTGCCCAGCGTTTTGCTCTGTGCCACGTCCGCGTGATTGAAATGCCCGTAGTCCCCCTGAACCAGCGTCTCGAAGTGTAAGCGGCAGTACACCAGACTGTCCTTCATGCCGAAGTGGTCACCTGTGGTCAGCATTTTGTTGCACGTTGTGCACGTGAAGCAGTTTAAGTGGTACACCAAGTCTCTCGCGCGCATCACCATCTCCGAGGCCGAGATCCCGAGGTGGCAGCGCGCGCACCTCTGCACAGAAAACCTCCTGCACAGGAGAGGGACACAAATGTGAGCTTAAATATATATTAAAACACAATATAAACTAATGAAATATATATCTATTGTAATGTAAACTGTACTGAGATACATCAGGACAGACTGTATGTGTGCCGTGAACCTAAAGTGTTTCTGTAGGAAACTTTTTCTCCCAGTTTGTTTCCCTTAAATTGTACATATATCACTACTAATAATTTAAGATCATTTTAATCACATATAAATATGTGATTTTAAATATATATAACCAGATATATTTACTTTAAAACTATCCAGTTGATCCCAAAATATATTTTAAAACAATATTTAAAATGATTTTTAAAGTCATTTTAAGATCATTTTAATCACATATAAATATATATATAGCCAGATATATTTACTTTAAAACTATTTAATTGATCCCTTAGTTGTATGTATTTAAAATATAATTTAAAGCAATATTTTAAATGATTTTAAGATCATGCGATTTTAAATATATATAACCACATATATTTACCATTCAACTATTAAATTAATCCCTTTGTTGTAGGTATTTAAAATACACTTAAAGCAATATTTAAAATTATTTTATTAAAGTAAGAACTAGGAATTAAGCTGTCTATATCCTAACTAGCAATTTACGTGTCAGTTAATGGAAGCCCGTATTTAATTATGGGGCCCTTTATTTGCTTAATTCTGGAGCTCTTAACTAATATTTTAAGCACTTGGTTTGTTAGAGTGTGTAAATGGACTTCACTTAAATTAATTATTTAATAATAATTAGTTCAGTCTCCACTGTAAATAAGAGACAGCCAACACAAAATGACACTTAATAGTAAATATTATAATATTATGGTATTAATTTACCATCAAGCTCTCGTGCTTATGAGAGAGAAACAACAGTGTAAACAACATACAATATAATCGATGTTCGTATTCTAAATAAGTAATTTCCAATTCATTTAACTAACTCAGTCAGTCTGTGTGTGCGTGTGCGTGTGTGTGTGTGTGTGTGCGCGTGTGTGCGTGTGTGTGTGTGTGTGTGTGTGTGTGTGTGTGTGCGTACCTGTAATAGTCCTCCTTGCAGTAGATGCTTCCATCCTTGCTGAAGCAGGTGAGTTCTGACTCCAGGATCAGTTTGCACTCGCAGCACTTCAGGCAGCTCATGTGCCACTGCTTGTCCACTGCCAGCAGGTAATAGCGGTCGGAGATTTTTCCACCGCAGCCCGCGCACAGAGTCACACGCTCGCCGCTCATGGAGGGCATGCTCTGGGGTAACACACACACACCATACACGTACTGAGCACAGATAAACAAGGAATCAACGTTTAGGCTCATCGTTATCTGATCCAAATGCGTGTTTATCAGATTTGTTGTTGGCTAGATTTGAGCCAAAATTCGTACAAATCTATATTACAAACCTAACTGAATGTAACTTCATAGGATTTAGTTAAGTAAACTTTTTTTCCTTCATTTTTTTACCATAACTGTTACTGATTTAACGTGTCGTACCAGTGTGCCATGCGCATTTTTGGAATCCTGAGGCCTTGTTATTGTTGAAAGGCGTATCATGCACTGCCTGGTGGGAATGTTTAATGCGTTCTGCTTATTTCTGGTATGACAGGGACACATAAGCTAGTATTTTCGCACAAGGTACGTAAAAGAGGCAAAGCAAGAGTTTAAGGGATACAAGTGAACTTGTGCCGAAATGTACGAAATGCAAGGCCCAAGACACGCATGCGTATTTTTTTATTATAATTTTTTTTTTTTTTTGGCAAAAGTTACTATACTCTATGATATATAGAACAATAATAATAATAATAAAAATAATAATGTTTTCTTAAAAAAGGCTGCAAATTATAAAGGCCAAAATGCATAACCTAATGAAACTTGTGGACTAAAAATCGTTCAACACAAACAACACAGACGAAAACCGTCGTATTAAGTAATTATGTGGTTTTATATTAAAAAGATCTAAAAACTCAATGTACGAACATAACGATTAATAAGGGTGTGTGGTCTAATTTAATAAAATCGTGTTTAATGTGTCCAAAAAGCTGGCTTGAGCCAACATTTCTACAATGGTAATTCGTTCTGTATAAATGTATTTATTCAGATCTAGATTAAAATATGTATAAAACATGGATTAAACTGGATGCGACACATTTTAAATTCTATAATAATCGTTGTTGTTGTTACATTTAGTATTTTTATTATTATTATTATTTTTATTATTATTATTATTATTATTATTATTATCGTTGTTGTTGTTATTGTTGTTGTTATTATTATTATTATTATTATTTTTATTATTATTATTGTTGTTGTTGTTATTATTATTATTATTTATCCACATAGTGAATTTTAAATTATTATTTAAAACAACTTAATTTTAGCAGCTGCTTTTTTCGTGTTAGATATGACTCGTATTAAAATCTAAAAATGAAAGCTGAAATACTAAAAAATGTCTAGGGTAGAAATTATTTACTGCTCCAGAAACATTTCATAGCTTAGCATGATTTGTACACTCGTTGTATATAATGCTGTGTGTTTTTAGTTTTATATTTAACCCAGATTAAATAAATAAAACAAATAAAATGACTGGTTTTGTTAAAAGTTTGGACTTTTGTCAAATAAAATCTCTGGGCCTGTAAGCTTGTAAAAGCCACAGTGTAAGACTTTTAGGCAAACCGCCTGGAGCGGGTGTCACCTACCGTTTCTGTTTCACCCATGTCTATAGCCGAACTGATCGCGGTCGAGTCCCCTTTGCTTCTGCGCTCCATTTCTTCCATGACGCTCTGCATGTCGCCTCCGGGTAAGCCGTGGAAAAGCATCGTGGATGGGAGAGAAAGACACGTGTTTACTTCCGATCTGCAACCTAAAATCTTTGTGAGATGAAGCCCAGGCCCTTTGCAGTTCATTAGGTTCGACTCAGGAACCTGCGCTGGTAAAGGTTTCCCAAGCGGAGCAGTGCTGGAGCATCGACACACGAACTCTTGGTGCTTCTTTTATCTGTTGTTTTCCCCTCTCAGGTAGCTGGATTTGGTTAAAATAGCAGATTTCTTACAGAACATTTAAGACACACAGTCGGATGTTGGTGCATTCCAGAGATTTGAACGCATACCAGTCTGTTAAAACACGCGTCTGGGATGTTTCATGGTAATTTTCAATTACCACATGTTGGACAGACGTGTGTCACCACCAGCCTGAAATAAATAAGCAGGCAGGTTTTCTTCTTTTTGTGCAGAAATAGAGCTGAGGATAGATGAGGATGCAGTATCACTTTAACGAAAATCCATTTTCACCTCCGAGGAAACGATAATCCTGAAGTAGGCTGGAAGATGCGACTATAATTTCGATGTTTTTAATCTTGTTCTCGCTTCCTCCGCAGCACTTGACATTTCAGCAGTCCATCTTCAGCACGGTAGCCAGTAAATATTACAGACTAACACACCGGTACGTCTAAACGATGGCTATTTTAATCAGATTTTCATTTACACTCATGTAGTTTTTAAAAATAGAGGAACTGTTGTTGTTCGCAAGCGGTGTGTCCCTCGTGTAGTCGGAGCCAAGTGTTAGTAATTGAGGAGGAGGAGTTGAGCGCACTTTTGGTGTGTGTGAGTGTGTTACGCCCGTGGTTTGCCAGCCCTGTTCCCGACTCTTCGGTTATCCAAAGCCGACCGACCCTCCGCGCCTTTTCTACGGAGACCCTGACGTCACAGGGTAACACATGCGCCCATTGGCTGCGCGGCGCGGTCACATTTGCGATAATAGCTGCGCGCAGGACTAGTGTAACCAGGACTTGACTTCAGAGCCGGACCCAAATGTGATGGTAATGAAAATACGCGGAATAGTTTATTGCATTTTATTTAATTGTATGGTTGGCTATTGATTGGATATTACGCAGACCTATAGTAAATAATTCAATTTGATACTGGGAACAGCGTGAATATAGAGATAGATAGAATACCTTTCTTTATTTGTCATATATACATATACAGACGTACAGTACAGTGTTTGGAAGTTGGGGTCAGACCGGGAGCAGACAGGGTTAAGGGCCTTGCTCAAGGGTCCAACAGTGGCAACATGGCAGAGCTGGGATTCAAACTCTTAACCTTTCAGTTGATAGCTCAAAGCTCTACCCACCAGGCTACCACTGTCCGTAAATATGATTATAATAATATGCACAGAGCTATACTTGTAAATGCGCAGGTCTTTAATTGTTAATTAAATTACATACTGTTAAGTGTATATTTGCTACCAGGCTACAAATAAGCTTTTTTCCACACTCCAGTGTGCTCATGAACAATTGAACACTACAGAACTGTTAATCTTTGGGACACTTGCTCATATACAAATGACATATGTAACTTATATAACGACTCGCAACCCTGCTTACACTGGTCTATCACATTCATTTCATTTCTTATTTATATATAGTATATATCTATAGTTTTTATACTGCACAGAACTCTGCACCTTTAACCCATAATGTGAATTACACATGCTGATTGTTTACAGGTATGAATGTGTGAAGTGTGTATAGAGAGAGAGTATATATGTGTGTGTGTGTGTGTGTGTGTGTGTGTGTGTGTGTGTGTGTGTTTAAGTGTGTGTCTTTATTGTATTTATCGTGCACTGCTAGCATCTGTATAACCAAAGTCAAATTCCTTGTATGTGTGAGCATACTTGGCCAATAAAGTCTGATTCTGATTCTGATTCTGATTGAACGCGTCTACTGATTTCAAAAGCGCGCAGAGTTTTGCGACTTGCACTATTTATCATATGGTCCCTCGTTTTAATGCAATTCACAAGATTATCCAAAAGCGGTCGCATAAAAATGAATGAATCTGTTTTATACAATAGACCCACAGTGGATACATCTGTCTGCCGCCGGACAAGTTGACATGCTGTACAATAAAACACCAGTCGCGGACACACCGACCCCCGTGACTGAGCTACAACAAAAGGATACAGAATGCGTTCCGTGTCAAAAGAGCCAAGTGCCGCACTGACAGCATGGAATCCCACTAACACCCACAGTAACACTACAGGAACAGCCCCTTACAACCCAATTAATGTCGGCTCCATATTCACTCTGGCTTATTTGATAACTTCTACCTCGGGTTTATTTGCTCTTTTGCATTTTAAAGGGCGTTTCAGACATGGACAGTGTTTTGTAAATATTTGCATTCTGTAAAGTTTTGATATGAAGCCACTTTATCATGTTTTATTTCAGCATGACTAACAAACAAAGCACTAAAAAGCTGCGATGAAACTTTGTAATTCTGAATTAAAACTTCGGAATTAAACTTATTTTTAATTTTTTTTTCCTGTGTGCAAAAGTGCTAAAACCAAAATACCAAAGAAACAGCCACTAAACCACTAAAACCAAATATTTCAAATCTTAATGATTACCAAACTTAATGTTTTGCATAAAAAGAGACGTAAATTAAAGATATTGCTCTGGATGCAAGTTTATTTAAATTAAGCTTACATTCTCTGCTAAATTGCGAGTCTAATTGCCAAACCTCTCACCAAAGAATTTGTTTACACATCTATTAATACTCTAGTTCAGTTTAAGTTTAATTTTTAAATCAAGACAGCATTAACTCCCATTTCACTTCTATGTCCCAAAACGAGACTAAGACAGACAGTGTACAGAAAACACCACCCGTTATCACCACTGTAAAGTGCCATCCTTATTTACCTCTGACACATCCCATAATATAATACATCCAAAAATATTTAATATCAATTAAACCTTCTGCAGCTGTAGCACAATGCTTGGAACCATCATTAAAAAAACAGGATCGGCCTAAAACTTCTGTTTAATCCATTTCATTTTATATATGAGGGTTAAAATATTAATTTTACCACAGCTACATGTAAGACGCATTTTTAATGGTTTTAATTTGTAGACATGATTTGCACTGGCAGGTATAATCCCCACGACTTATATTTCACCCTTCACCCTCAATCATATAAACATGTTCGTGTTCATGTCTAAATGTGGCTGATTTTATATTAAAATCATTAAAAATATTGAATATTAATTAATTACTCAGTGATCAGTCCAATTTCTTGGATTACGAGGTAAAATAAAAAACATCTTATGACATTTTGGCCTATGTATGGAATTTATGGTCACTAGAATTGTATAGGCAATTAGGTCAGTGCATGAACTACACACGCAAAGAGTCCAAATATTAAAGAGGAAGGACTAGAGCTTTTAGTTCTCAGCTTTGGTCGTGCATTAATATAAATGCATTATTATTATTATTGCTACAACAACATTAATGCGATGAGGTGGTTTTCTAAAAACACAATGCACTCCCCAAAATGCATTTATTATTACCCTGGGAATCTTGACTTGAAATAGTAATCATTTCACAGTTTATATCAACACAAGGATTATGCAACTAAAATGAGATGCAATTTGTTTATAGGCTATGGCAAGTGTGAATCGAACTGCACAGATTTACACACACATGGTAAATTTCGCGTTTATTTACTTGTTTTTACGCCAGCAATAACTACGTTGTAATCACAGTATCACAGGTCAATTCATAAACTTTTGTAACATATAGACATTTGTGACATAGCTAATAGACTAAACCGACCGAACCATGACGACATTTAGGGTTTACTAAAAGCATTTGGGCCAATAATATATACCTGACTGTCCAGTTGTGACGTAATCAATAAAACATATGTTTGACATAACACATAATGCAATAAAGTTTACTTATGAAGTCTAATTAGTTTCCCCCCAATACTTACTATTTTGTTTTGGGATCAAAAATGGGGTTTTATGCCATATTTCTATTCCTTAGGTTAGGTTACTTTAGTGTTCATAAGTAATGTAAAGCAGTGGACATTTCCGTTTATTCAAAGCGACTTATAGTACAGTGGTAATATACGGTCGAAGCAATAGAGGGTTAAGGGCCTTGCTCAAGTAGCAACTTGGCAGTGGTAGGGCTTGAACCAGCGACCGCCTGATAACTAGTCCAGTATCTTTTCCACTAATGTACTACGTTCATTTACATTTACTGCATTTTGCAGACTCTTTTATCCAAAGGGATCCAACAGTGGCATCCTACTGGTGGTGGCGCTTGAACCGGCAACCTTATGATTACTTAGCCAGTAGGCCTACCTAAACCACTGAGCCACTCTTACGTTAAGAAGTCCTACTCCTACTTAAGAAGCAGCTTTGAATAGTTTAGTTATGGGCTCCATGGCCACATGTTCAATAAATAAGGCCACTATTCCTTTTAAAAGGAATATTAAAAATAAAAATAATTAATGCTGTGAAGCCAAATAAATAAAATAAATAATTAATGAATTAATTCAGTTATTCTAATCTTAGAGATGATGTTTTATTTATTTATTTATTTTAATTATTTTGGTATGTGGTAGTTTCGGTATGTGGACTATTGACCTATTAATAAAAGGACCTTAGTCAGGGGTTTATATTAAAGTTTTAGTGGGCAAATAGGAAGAGACATTTTAAGCTCCCAGATTCGTATGCAAATGAAATCCCCTAATTGAATACATGCATATTTATCATCCTGCGCTTTCTGTCTAGAGTAATGTTGGCTTATACATTAAACATTTTTTGTTCAGGGGATTTCTTCGGGCGTGGATGAAATATGATATTTTGGTAAATTAGTCGAATCGAAAAATGCAGAGAATGGCAAAATGATAAACCTAAAATGCACAGCATCTGTAATTGTAAACGTACAATGTAGGTTAAATCAATGCAGATATTTTTATTTATTTATCACAGTACCAAGTGCGCATTATGTGTAATTGTTTGGCTCGGTTTTGTTTATTGATCATGCTCTCTAATACATAAATGTCTGTTTTACATTCCTCTGCGCTGTGTCGATTACAGCTAATAACGGAAACTGTGCTGCTTGTAACTGAAACACCGGGGAGACCGAGCGCGTTTTGTCTGGAGCTTTTGTATCACACCCCCTTCCCCTCATGACAATTATATCAGACTCTGATCAAACGGTGGACGCGCTGCACATTGTTTTCGAGCTCAGTCAGATTCAGGAGCTCTGGAACGCACCACGCCGCCGCTCAACCTAAAGGTGCGCTGCGTGGGGTAAAGGCTATAGGATCAAATTATCTCTCTAATAGATTACACAGCTTGTGTTGGTAAATATTAACACAGTACATTTTTGAGTTTAATAAGAGTTTACTTTAGTGGGTAGAATTTTGTAAAAGCAAAATGCATCCTTTTTGTTACAGTTACTTGTGTACCCATAGGTAATGTAAAGCAGTGGCTGCATCACTAAAATTCCTTTTTATATTTTTGACATTTAGTACAGTACAGTGGCAGTATACGGTTAAAGCAATATAGGGTTAAGGGTCTTGCTCGAGGGCCCAACAACAGCCTGGCAGTGGTGGGACTTGAACCAGCGACCTCCTGATCACTAGTCCAGTCCTTAACCATAAGCTACAGCGTCCCTAAATGCACTAAGTTAATGTATACATTTGCGGCATTTTGCAGACTCTTTTATCCAAAGGGACCCAACAGTGGCATCCTACTGGTGGTGGGGCTTGAACCGGCAACCTTATGATTACTTAGCCAGTACCTAAACCACTGAGCTACCACTCTTACGTTAGTTTACTTAAGGAGCAGCTTTGAATAGTTTAGTTATTGGCTCCATGGACACATGTTCATTAAATAAGGCCACTAAAATACGCGGCTGGTCCTTTATGTGAAGCTTTATTTCCAGCCGATAATGAGTTCAAGGTTTGCCCTTTTACCTTCCGAGCAAAATCCGTCCCAACTCGATTCTTTCCGATGAGGTGTTAGACCGGAAACGAATAACAACTTCCTCATCAGCCAGCTCCTCCAAAATAGGAAAAACAAACATCAGAAGGATGCTGATCAGGCAAAGAGAACTGAAGCCGAAGCAAGTGACTCTGAGTGCTTCAAGTTTAGATTTGTGAATTAAAATATCAATCATTCATTACATGTCTGCATTTACCAATGACTTTACATTGAGTCTGCACTAGATCTAATTAAATAATATCAAACTTATTTGTATAGTGCTTTTTACAATGAACATTGTCTCAAAGCAACTTTACAGAATCCAGGACCAACAGACAAAAAAAATGTCATTGCACAGTGCACAACGAAATTGAGAGTACATGTACACACACACACACACACACACACACATATATATATATATATACACGTATTTACAAATAAATATGTACACAAAAATGAATTGTAATGTTAATTTATTTGTCACAAACAATATCTTACTGTGTTCAGGAAAATTGGCAAGTTTCCAAATCATCAACTGAACAAACAATTTAAGATGCTGTGTGTGTGTTTGTGGATGTATGTGTGTGTGTGTGTGTGGGTGTGGGTGTGTGAACAATCAGTAGGTGTATCTTTAAGATATAATAATGCTCTACATTTTGTGTAAACCTGTAAACTGCGTGTTATCTCAGTGGCAGTTTTACCCAATTTATATAATATACTCAGTAGAAAAATTAAACGTATTGTGCATTTATTTATGTATTACTAAGTTTATAATAATATATTATGTAAGTTAATTATTTTTACTATCTGCTTTATCCTGGTCAGGGTTGCGATGTGTCCAGTGTCAGGTATAAACCATGGGCAGGGAGTCATCGCAGGTCACAACTCACTCACTCCCACATAGAAACAATTAAAAGAAATAAAATAAGAATAAATAAAAGACACAAGAATAATAAAACCGAATCTTTCTTTCTGCATGTTTTGGGAGGTGGATGAAACTCTGAGTACCTGAAGAAACCACATGAACACACGAAAACAACATTCACATTTATTAGTTGATTGAACTTGAGTTATTGGGACTCATGTGCGACACAACTCCACCAGCTTATCATTATTATTATTATTATTATTATTATTATTATTACATCTAAATTGTTTTGAGTGAATGATTGTGTGTTGAAATGCAATGAAAGGCCAGTCCACAATTTCTTAATGTTTCTATGTGGCGCCGGACCCTGTGCAGCCCCAACCAGGGTAAAGCACTAAGTACATAAATGAATGAATGAACCTGATTCTCTCTGTAAACAAAGAGTTAATTATGCGCGCTCACAGAAAGCGGAAGTGTTGACGTGCATGCGCGCTACAGTACCGAACCGAAGTGTTGCGAGAGGTTACCTCATATTTTCATGTTCTCCCCTATAAATGATATATAGCAACACTGCGCCTGCGCAAAGAGGAGCGGCTTTACAGTTTATTTACAATAATGTAAGTTATGATAATGTAAGTTATGATACTGTAGGTTATGATACTGTAGGTTATAGCATAGTAGGAAATCATACAGTAAGTTATAATAAAGTAGGTAATAATGCAGTATGTTATATATGTTATATATTACAGTAGGTTATGATACAGTGGGTCATGTTACACTATGTTATGTGTATAAGTAGGTTGTAATAAAGTAGGTTATTATATGTTATAATACAGTAGGTTGTGATACTGTAGGTTATAATACAGTAGGTTATGATACAGTGGGTCATGTTACACTATGTTATGTGTATAATACAGTAGGATGTAATAAAGTAGGTTATATGTTATGATACAGTAGGTTGTGATACATTATGTTATAAATAATATATAATATATATATTTAATATATAATACTGTCGGTTATAACAAAGTAGTTTGTAATACAGTAGGTTATAATATTTGATAATAAAGTAGGCTATAATACATTAAGTTATAATACATTCTTATATAATACTGTATGTTGTGATCATCATACAGTAGGGTTAAATGCAGTATTTTATATAATGCAGTAGGTTGTGATACATCATGTTACATAATACAGTAGGTTATAATAGAGTAGGTTATTATACTTTATCATTAAATAGGTTATAATAGATTGTTATATAATACAGTAGGTTGTGATACATTATGTTACATAATACAGTAGGTTATTATACTTTATCATTAAGTAGGTTATAATAGATTGTTATATAATACAGTAGGCTTTGATAGATCATTATACAGTAGGGTTAAATACAGTATATAATACGGTAGGTTGTAATACAGTAGGTTATTATATGTTATAATACAGTAGGTTGTGATACATTATGTTATATAATACGGTAGGTTATTACAAAGTAGGTTATAATACAGTAGGTTATTATACATTATCATTAAGTAGGTCATAATACAATAGGTTATAATACAGTAAGTTATAATACACTGTTATATACTATATATTATTAACTTAAAGTGTTTCAGCCAAACTTATTGCTAACAGGTGTTTTGTATGAAAATCAATTAAATAAAAAATCAGTTTTAAAATCAGATTCTAACATTGTGGCAACAGTTTGGGGACTATTCACAAAGTAAGGTTAGAGCTCTGTGTTACTAGACTGGACACCTTTGGGATGAATTGGAAAATCAAATGCGAGCCATACTTTTCATCCAACATCAGTGCCTAAACTCAGTCCAAACAATCCAAAGTCTTGAGGAAAACTTTCCCAGAAGAGTGGAGACTGGAATGCTACAATTTCCAGGCGTCTACATTCTTTTGGTTATATAGTGTAAACTCACATATTGGAGTTGATACATAACAGTATCATAAGTTTAGCATTAAGAAGAGTGACTAGAGCATTTTATACTGAAAAAACAAGGACTTTTGTGGTTGTGGACAGCGGTTTTATGCTGTCACAGACTGCCATTAAGAGAGCCAAACATTGTTAATTACTTTGCAAATTATTAATTTAATCACTGAAAATAGGGTGTTTTGTTTACCCTATATGTTTAACTTAAATGTGGCTCTAATCTTAACCATTTTTAACATTTCATACAAATTCACCTTTGCTAATACTCACACATTATTTGCTAATAGAAGCATTTTGAAGTATGTGGGGTATTTTGTACTGATGGTGATTCTCTCTCTCTCTCTCTCTCTCTCTCTCTCTCTCTGTGTGTGTGTGCGCGCATGCGCGGTTGTGAGCTGTGGAGAGCGGAGCGTGGTGAGCGTGAGTGGCGTTTAATGCCAAACTTTTTTCTTTTTCTACAGTTTTGAAAGTTGTTCAGATAGATTCTGAAGTTTGAGTGTTTGTGTGTTGTGTGTGTGTGTGTGTGTGTGTGTTTGCTTGCGTGTGTGTGTGCGCGTGCGAGGTGTGCGGGGAGTCTGCTACCGGCATTTTGCTGGGAGTATGGCGTTTCCAAACACTACGGCGTGCGAACACCTGACACGCCGGCACGGTGTAAAGGTGGAATCCCGGGTGAGCGTGGAGGAATGCTGTTTGGCGGTGGGGAATGTCGTGGGGCATTGTAACATTGTTTCTGCCTCACGCATGAATAAAGCGGTTGTGGTGTTTTTGAACTCGGTGGAAAAAACGAATGAACTGATTCAGAACAACATTGTGATAAATGGTCAGTTCACTCAAGTAATGCCCCTCAGTACACCAGCTAGGAAAATCATTGTGTCTAATGTTCCCCCCTTTATTAAAGATGAAATGATTGTAAAAGAACTGTCTTATTTTGGAAAAGTAGTTTCCCCAATTAAAAAAATCCCTCTTAGCTGTAAATCACCCCTAATTAAACACTTAGTGTCTTTTAGGAGGTTGGTTTACATGGTGCTCAGGGACGGTGCTGACGAGCTAGATTTAGCTTTAAAGTTCAGAGTGGAGAATTTTGATTATGTGGTTTATGCTACATCAGAAACAAGTATGAAGTGTTTCAGGTGTGGGCAAGTGGGACATCTTATCCGTGCTTGTCCCGAAAAAATTAATGATCATGTTGGCAAGGCTGGCAGTGCTGAGCGGATGGGGTCAGTCGTGGTGGAGCTCGTGGACGCTGTTCCCCCTACAGCTGATACGCAGCTGCCCGCAACAGTCCCCAATACTACATCAACACCAGAAGAAAATGAACCCATGACTGAGCATGCCACAGATGAAACCATCATGGCAACTCCAGTCATGGATGATCTCTCCTGTGTCAATCCAGACGTGGAGGAACCTAAGGTACAGGAACCTCACGGTGAAGAGCAGGATAGAGAGACAGGGGATAACTGTATTGAGATGACTCCAGACCAAATAGCAGTAAATGTGGCTGAAGTTGAGATAGAAATGGATGACGAGTCTGTGTTTAAAGTTCCTCATAAGAGAAAGAAGCGAGCACAAAGCAACAAAAAAAAACAGGCCAAGAAAGAGGTCAGAACAGAGGACAACGGAGAATCTGACAGTGATGGCTCCATCTCTGATTCAGGCTGGTCTGTGTGCTCACAAGAAGAGAACAGACCTATTAAATATACAGCTGAACAAATTAAAAAGTTCTTGCGAGTAACTAAAGGACAGAAGGGTGTACAGGTAGAAGAGCATTTTCCTGATAGTTCCCAGTTCACTCTTGATGTTAAAAAGTTAAAAAAGGAAGATGCTTTTAATGACTTGGAATTTTTCCGTTTAAAGAAAATTTTGACTAAACTTAATAAGATAAACAGTGAAGAAGAGTTTTAAATTATTTAGCATATCCATGGGTGAAATAGTTTTTATTATCAGTGTGTTATATCTTATTTATTTTTTAATGGGAGATTTTAAAGTCGCTACTTTAAACATAAATGGAGCAAGAGACACTGAAAAAAGGGCAAAGTTTTATGAGCTGTTAAAACAGAAAAATATTGATGTTGCCTTTGTACAAGAAACACATAGTGATGCCAGTAATGCTGCTGATTGGGTGAAAGAATGGAGGGGGCTTGCAATTTTAAGTCACAATACGTCTCTTAGCGGTGGCGTTGCTCTTCTTTTATCACAAAGTTTTATCCCATATTCATATACTGTAGATGAAATTTTAAGTGGGAGACTTTTAAAAGTAAGAGCTGTCTTTGAAAACCATGTGTTTGTTTTTATTTGTGTTTATGCTCCGACTGGGGGAATAGATAGGATGATCTTTTTAGACACACTGAGCAATGTGATTAGAGACTGTAGCACCACAGACCTTTTAATACTGGGTGGGGATTTTAACTGCACAGCAGACAGCATAGATAGAAACCATATAGAACCACATGCTGCTTCACGTAAGCGCTTACGTGAAATACTGATGGCTCAAGACTTGTGTGATATCTGGAGAAACCTTCATAATAAACAGAGACAGTATACATGGGCTCATGCCAGAGATAATACACTCTCACTGGCAAGGCTAGATCGTTTTTATGGTTTTAATTATCAACTGTCTGCTTTTACACATTGTTCGATTTTCCCAGTTGGTTTTACAGATCACTGCATGGTCCAGTGTACAGTCGCTAAGGGTAATGTGAAACCACGAAGTGCATATTGGCATTTTAACTCAGAGCTTTTAAATGATGCCAATTTTAAAGAATCTTTTATATTCTTCTGGGAGGTTTTTAAAGCACAGAAAACATATTTTACTTCACTGCAACAATGGTGGGATGTAGCCAAGGTACAGATTCAATCATTCTGTCAGCAATATACTCTCAATGTCACTAGGGACATAACTAGATCTTTAAAAGCTTTGGAGATTGAGGTAGTGGAACTCCAATGTTTAGCAGAGGCCACAGGAAATCAAGAGCATATTAAGACTCTTAAAAGAAAAAAAAAAAGCACTAGATGATCTGCTAGGTACTACAGCTAAGGGGGCGCTGGTCCGCTCACGTTTTCTGAATGCCACTGAAATGGATGCTCCTTCAAAGTTCTTTTTCGGTCTAGAGCATAAAAATGGACAGAAAAGATTTATGCATGCTGTGCGAACAGAATCAGGGGATCTCTTATCAGAGCCCACTGAAATTCGCAAGCAGACAGTCAGCTTCTTCTCAAAGCTTTATCAGAGCGAGTGGTCAGTGACAAAAAAGGTAGAGACAGAGTTCTTCCAGGACCTGACAAAACTCACAGAACAATCAGCTACAGAAATGGACAGTGAACTCTCACTTGGGGAGCTATATGAAGCTCTTCAAGGAATGGAGAATGGCAGAGCTCCTGGCATTGACGGACTTACGGTGGAGTTCTACAAGGCTTTCTGGTCAGTGTTGGGACAAGATGTGCTAGATGTTCTTCAGAGGAGCGTGCAGGAAGGGAAGCTCCCTCTCAGCTGTCGGAGGGCTGTGCTGACACTGTTACCTAAGAAGGGAGATCTAACGTGTTTAAAGAACTGGCGCCCAGTCTCCCTGCTGTGCACTGACTACAAGCTGCTCTCTAAAACATTAGCCTCGAGACTGGGGAAGGTGATGGAGCAGGTGGTTCACTTTGACCAGACGTACTGTGTGCCTAGCAGATCTATTTTCGACAATGTATGTCTAATTAGAGATATTTTGGACATCTCCAGACTATTGGCTTTGAAGACTGGTCTCATTTTCCTAGACCAGGAAAAGGCTTTTGACCGGGTTGAACACGGGTACTTATGGAAAGTTCTGGAAAACTTTGGCTTCAACCCTGGTTTCATAGCTATGATCAAGGTATTGTATAGTGACATTGAGAATGTACTTAAAGTTAATGGTGGTTTATGTGCCCCTTTTAAGGTTCACAGGGGTGTCAGACAGGGCTGTGCACTCTCAGGAATGTTATATGCTTTAACCATTGAACCCCTGTTGTGTAAACTAAGAGAGAGAATCACTGGTTTTTATGTACCTAACTGTAATAACCCTTTATGTGTGTCTGCATATGCGGATGACCTTGTCATCCTGGTAAGCACACAGACAGATGTGGACATTTTAGTTAAAATTTTAAATGATTTTAAGGTTTTATCATCAGCAAAAGTAAACTGGCACAAAAGTGAAGCTGTATTAGTTGGAGAATGGAATGGAGGGGAACCTACACTCCCTGATGGACTGACATGGAAAACAGGAGGGTTCAAATATCTAGGGGTGTATTTGGGGGACAGTGACACTGTACAGAAAAACTGGGACAACATTGTTGAAAATGTAAAAGGGCGTCTCAGAAAATGGAAATGGCTGGTCCCCCAAATGTCTTACCGAGGGAGAGTACTTATTATCAATAACCTGGCTGCGTCCTCTTTGTGGCACAAATTAGCCTGTATTGACCCCCCACCACACCTGCTAGCTAACATCCAAGCCCTGCTGGTGGACTTTTTCTGGAACCGATTACACTGGATACCACAGGGAGTACTTCATCTGCCCAAGGAAGAGGGGGGACAAGGACTCATTCACCTGGCTAGCAGGACCGCTGCTTTCCGCCTACAGTTCATCCAACGACTTCTCAGTGGCCCCAAGGAGCTCGTCTGGAAGGAGGTGGCCTGCAGAATTCTACACACAGTAAAAGGACTAGGACTGGACAAAACCCTGTTTTTAATGGACACAAAAACATTGAACACGGCTGGATTACCGAATTTTTATAGGGGACTTTTAAAGGTTTGGAGTCTGTTTAAAGCAAAAAAACAGAATTCTACCACCTTACACTGGCTCCTTAAAGAACCTCTTCTCTATGGAACCCGTCTGGACATTACAAACACAACTACACCTGCACTAGACAGAATACTTATCTCTTCGGGAGTCACAACCCTCCAACAGCTGGTGGACGCTGCAGGACCAGAACTTACTGACACAGAGAACCTAGCTGCAGGACTAAGATTGAGGTCCCTGCGAGTTTCGGGCCAGCTCCTACACCGTTGGAGATCAGCACTAACTTCGGAAGAGCAAACAATGGTAAAGGACTATGGTGCAGGGGCGATCCACCCTACAGAGGATGACCCCTTCCCTGAACTGACTATCTCTCCAGTTCTACATGACTGTCAAGGACCCCTCATAGAGTGTGAAGGGGAAATGGAGATGAACTTTAATTCAGTTTCAGGTAAGCTACTGTATAAGGCTTGTGTAAAGGTTTTAAACAAGAAGAAGCTTGACAAAAGAACTGATACACCATGGAGAAATGTATTGGGGCTATGTGATGACACTAAACCAGAATGGAGGGCTTTGTACAAACCACCATTAACAAAAAAGTTTGCTGACCTGCAGTGGAGAATTTTACACGGTATTGTAGCTGTCAATGCTTTTATCTCTGTTTTAAATCCTGAAGTTTTACCACAGTGTCCTTTTTGTGCTTTTAGAGAAACTGTGTTTCATGCTTTTATGGACTGTTTTAGGCTACGTCCCCTTTTTGAGATTTTAAAGAATGTTTTCATGTCTTTTAATGAGAGTTTTACCATTCAGACTTTTATCCTTGGTTTTAAATACGTAAGGAGAAAGAGGTCCAAGTGCCAACTGATAAATTTTATCCTCGGCCAGGCCAAAACCGCGATATACATTACTCGAAAAAACAAGGTGAATGAAGATACAGATTGTGATGTTGTGAGAACTTTCTCCAGACTGGCTAAAACCAGGATTTTAGTTGATTTTAAATTTTATAAAAGCATGAACAACATTGAGAATTTTATAGAGATATGGTGCTACAGAGAGGCAATATGCTCTGTAATCGATGATGAACTCGTTTTTGCTCTAGAAATCTGTTAAATGCACATAAATCGTTTTTTATTTTTTATTTTTTTCATTTTTTATTTTATTTAATTTATTGACGAATGCATATTGCACAGTTTTATTTAACTTATTGAATGAAATGATTTAATTCAACTGTCAAGTGTCCATACTTGGTTAAAATAAAAGACCGTCAAAAATCAAATCTCTCTCTCTCTCTCTCTCTCTCTCTCTCTCTCTCTCTCTCACACACACACACACACACACACTTTGTAAAGAGTACACGTTTTTTGCCTGGCCAATTTGTTTTGTCGGATGCTTGTGGAGGACCCCAGGCTGGTCCAGTTCAGCAGGACAATAAAGAAGGCCGAAGTAAGCTGGGTTTATTTCTTTTGTTCCTCTCCATCCTTTCTCTGACTATTTGTCCATGTAAAGGCAGCGAGCTCTTTCCAGCATCTGCAGGTTTGATTAGTCAAAGGATATGAAGCTTGTATTATATCCTAAAGGGGCTGTACTGTAAAGACTCAGTACAAGTTCTACCTTCTTGCCTTTCTCCTCCTAAATGCGCAAGCTGCTAGAATGGGAGGATAACTCTTTGTTAACAGCACAACTATTAACTCACATGGAGTTAATCAGAGTCAGTGCATTGCTGTTTGCATTACCATCTGAATGGGGGCATAGTATTCTCTTTGGACTGCTTTATATACGAGCTTTTCAATAGGCACCCAGGCTTTGGCTTTTAAATACTTCCTATTTCCCACTTTGGCCCAGGAGAGAAAGCAGCAGTGAAAAGTAAACACTAAAGCAAAATGCTTCTTGTTCAGGCTCACAAATCAACATTGTAAAGTGTTTGAGTTTGTAGACGTACTAAATTTCATTAAACATTTTTAACAGCTACTAAAAACCCAAGATAAATAATTGTAATATTTAAAGAAACAAAACATGAGACTTTCTGAGTATAAAGCAATTTAAGAACCCATGATAATTGCAAGGAAAACATTTAAATAACACGAATGCAATGGAATAGTTTAAATTTCAGTACTAGTATTTAATTTCAGTAGTTTTTTTAAATTACATGCATATGTGCTGCACATTAAAAAGTCTGTTCATTATGCATAATTTGCAAAAGTTATTCTTGACTGACTATAATGTTGGACATTTTTTAAACACATTTCCATTTAAACACACAATTCCACATTATTGTCAATCTACAAACACCTTCAAGCATGCCTTGCACTTAAGAGCTCAGCTAATAGTCATTTTGGCAAGACATATGTTCCTGTGCAACATGCACTTCACAAGCAATGCCACTTCTTTTCTTTACAGTTAATATTATGCTAGCCCAATACCACTGAGATCCGGGATTCGCTGTGCCTGAAGAGAAAGAGGGGGTGGCTAAACAGCCTAGTTTTTGGGAGGTGCACTTGTCAGTGCACAGTCAGTGCTGGTCACAAGCCTGAATAAAAATAAGAAGGGTTGCATCAGGAAGGACATCCAGCATAAAAACTGTGCCAGGTCTGGTATTCAGATCCAAACGATCCACTGTGGTGACCCCTAAATACTCGATCAGCCAAAAGATAGAAAATGTCTAATTAGGAGTATTTATAATAATTAATTACGTGTTACCTGTTGTAAAGATAAGATGGTGTATATAACATATGAAGTATTTCTGTTAGAGGAAATATTATGTTTGTCATTGTTCAGCGTCTATATATCATACTCACTGATTGTAATTCAATTTGAATGTATATTTAAAGTATAACAAATATTTTGTATACACATGCTGATTTCACTTCTAATCCCCAATGCTGCTTTTCAAACACTGTGAGTTTCAGTGTGAGCTGCATTGTGAGTTCAACAATCCTTTCACCTCTAACAGTCCCTCCCTCTCTGTCTGCGTCTCCTGCTTAACTGCAGTGTTAAAATGAAGATAGAGAAAGAAAATATGTTCTCTTCATCTATAACTATAGTCAGCGATGACCTCCTCCTTCAGGTCACTGATTTGCATTTAAAAATATAAATATATAAACATGTTTATTTTTTGTGGCTTGAGGGTTAATTCACATTTAACAGCTAAGCTAGATTTTAGTTTAAGTTTAATAATGTGGACATGTTGAAATAAAATCCTTGCTCTTGGTGGCTTTATTACACAAATAATCACACAAAACATTACAGTATTTATCACAGATCATTTCAGACTATACACTGATCAGCCATAACATTAAAACCACCTCCTTGTTTCTACACTCAATGTCCACACCACCACCATGTCAGTGTCACTGCAGTGCTGAGAATGATCCACCACCTAAATAATACCTGCTCTGTGGTGGTCCTGGGAAAGTTCTGACCATTGAAGAACGGCATGAAAGCGGGCTAACAAAGCATGCAGAGAAACAGATGGACTACAGTCAGTAATTGTAGAACTACAATTGTGCTCCTATATGGTAGAATAAGTGCTCCTATATGGTAAGTGGAGCTGATAAAATGGACAGTGAGTGTAGAAACAAGGAGGTGGTTTTAATGTTATGGCTGATCAGTGTATACATTAGTATAGTAACATTGTACACTTGCTAATATGTTCCCTGTAAAATGCATCACTGATGCACCGAAAACAATTAGTTCAACAAAATTCATTTAACTAAACAGCAAAAAACATTTATCATAAATTAAATAATACAAATAATTTGAAAAAAATAAATACATTGATACACTGAACCTAAAGGAAAGTAAACAACTAATCAAAAGAAGTAAACAACCCATCTTAAAAATACATTCTGATTGGTAACTTTTGTAATAGAGACAAGCAGCTCAATGTTATGTTAGTGATTTAATGAGTGTAAAGCTAGTAAACCAGTTTCTCTTCCTGTTTGTTTGTTCTTCATCATTCTACTGAGCCAATAGAGAGCAGCAGGATTTCTCTTGGCCAAAAGTAAAGCTGATGTGGAAATGTAGACTTAGTGGGATTTATCCATGGGAGAAAAAAGGACCTTTTCTTTGGTATTGTTGGTTTATACCCTAACCCTTGCTTAGTCTCCCCCTTCCAAAAAAGCCCAAAAGCTTTTGACATCTTCATCTAGTTCACAGTGGGTAGGCTTTTGTTTGCTCTTGTCACTGGAACGGATGGGGCTTGGCCCTCCAAACTGTGTGGCACAAGCGCAGGCCTTTGCCATAAAAAAGGCGGTGGAATGGGGGCTTTCTCTGCCTGGACTGGAGCAAAAAGGGGAGAACAACCCCACCATGGCCTTCAAATCCCCACAATATGGTCATTGTCTAGCGGTGAATAACGCAGCCATGCTGCCAGTGTAGGGCGCTCCTCAGGCTTTGACTGTGAACCAGATTCCTTTCTTATTGTGAAAGAAGTCTAATCCATGTAAATATGGAGCCTCGGTAGATAGAGCTTTTCACTGCAGAAAGGGGATGTGGAGGATGGGGGAGAAGGTAAGGGAGGGTCAGCAATTTAACCTCTGACCTAACAAATAAGGAGCATGAAAGTTGCAGTATTTGAAGACAATGAGTGGCTCACGTGGCTGATTGAGGTTTCTTTTCATCGCACGGCTACATGAGGCTAACCGACAGAAAGCATGTAATCTGTGAAGATGAAAAATCCCACCAGTGCTGGATGCATCACTGTAGAGGAAAGAAAACTAGAGAAACACCCTTAAAATGCTTTGGTTTTTATCTTTTAAAAATAACTGCTGAAATATTTTTTTTTTATTTTTTATTCTAATTCTGTAACTTAAGCTTAATTAATACAATATGTCTTTATTCATCATGTCAGTAAAGAAACTAAAATGTATTATTCATTTTTCATACAACCGCTTTTTGCACCCACAAATACTAGGCACAAAGTAGAAGTACATGCTGGACAAGGGGCAAGTCTATCACAGGGCATACCATACTCAACCAGTTACTCACACACACACACACACACGGAGTTCATGTGCATGTTTTTGGAATTCTGTACGAAAGTGAGGTACACATGCTACCTAAACACAATGAGAACATACCAAAATCCTCTTAGACAATAATTATTGGTGAGGTTTATGCCAGGTTATCAGGTCTCTGCAACTGCACTTTTTCATTCCATATAAAAAAGGTCCCAATGGGTTCTTCAAAAAGTTCCCGCACTTTTAAAACTCTATTTTTTAAGAATTGCAAAAACAAATAACATCATTTTCTACATAGTCATGTTCCGATGCATTTTTCCCAGCATCATACCAACTTTTTAATGCCATAAGCAAAAAATGTCTTTGGTTGAGCGTGTAGCAACTGATGCAGCACTGCTTTCACATCATCATCACATGAAAATCTTCTTCCCCTTAAAGCTTCCTTGAGCTTCCAAAAAGGTGGAAAAATCTGGACAATAAGCGTCTCTTAGTCTCTCAGACATGACCGATTACTACTCCTCCCACCCTCACTGCTTCCGACCAAAATATAAAAGTGCGGAAACTTTTTGAAGATCCCTGGTAATGACCTGAAGCAAATATTAATCCAAGAGGAAAAGTACAGAACCCACTGTTGTTGTCAGCAAAAACAGTAACTTAAGTTACCTTAAACATAACTACTGTAGAATGAAAAAAACAACAACTATTGATGCCATAATGTAGTGGATGGTCGTACCACCTAAATAATAATGTGTAGTTAAATTGACATTTTTATTTAAACATAGCTTAATATTATGTAAAAGATATTGCACAAATATTTGATACACTTGCATGTTTAAAAAAAATAAATAAATGCAATGTGTATATTTTATTTTGTGCCTTTGTGGTGTTTTTATGTTCCTAAAATAATTATGGACCAGCCCCAAGTTACCTTCGAGGTCTAATCAAACCCCGCTCTGTACCATGCAACCTCCGAGCCCCTAGTCTCGCTTGACTTGATCCTCCACCCAGGACTCGAGGAAGATTTAAAACCTTCATCACCTCTTTACTAAGCTCTTAAGCTGACTTGTACTTACTAACACACTCTTATTTCTTGTCCCAAAAAAAAAAAAAAAAAAAAAAAAAACACACTAACTTGGACTGGTGTCTACTTAAACTAGAGTAAGGTAATGTTCACTATGGAAGCTCTTCTGTAAGTCACTCTGGATAAGAGCGTCAGCTAAATGCCGAAAATGTAAATGTAATAATAAATGCAATGTGTATATTTTATTTTGTGCCTTTGCAGTGTTTTTATCTTTCTAAAATCATTAATCCATCACCATAAATAATAAAGACAAAGAGAAAGAACGAGAGGCAAGAAACTGACCATAAAACAGAAAAACCAGGATAGGATTAAGTCTACTTTTGTGTGTAGGGATATGCTATTAACAAAGTCAAGACCATGATGCTGTAAAAATGTCCAAAATCTAAAAACTGTTTGGAATTAAATGCCCCCCTGGTAAAGCGATGTCTTGCCCATATGTGCGATTTAAACCTTTGCAGGATTGCAGGTTTGAGTCCCGGCAGAGTGCAGATTTGAGTCCCTGGGACCGCACCTAATCCCAACCTGGTTTTTCATGACTTACTTCCTGCTGCCGGCACTTTATCATTTCCTCCTTTAGGCTTCCACATTTATGAGTCTGGCGTTATCCGTTCCTGTAAAGGCTTACAAAGCACCATGTGCGTGTTTTTACTAAAGATGGCTGTAATTGTATCTGACTGTCCAAAGATTTTGTCATTTACAGGTAAGAGTGAACAGAGTAATTGTGTCCAGACCCTGAGCAGGAGTGTCTCAGTGCGCTTGTGTGAGTGTATGTGCACGGCAGAATGTTTGCGAGCTCCTTGATTGGTTTATATGTTTTCTTTTTTCCTTTCATGTGTTTTTAGTCTCCAGCGCTTTGTTCCTTTTATAATTACAGCAGTGTTCTCCTCAGAGAGTTCTGCTTGTTGTGTAGCTCATGCGCACACACACACACACACACACACACACACACACACACACACACCCGCACATGTACGCACACACTCTAATCCCCTCTCTCCAACAGAATCCCATTAAAGTGTGGACCGAAAGCTGTCTGTTTTTGCCTTTTATATCTGTGCACAATTAAAAAAGAGCAAGATCAAAAAGATATTGAAGTTCCCGTTCTTTTTTAGAATAAAGGGAAAGATACGTTTAAAAATGCAGATGAGGATATTGATGGTGACCCTGTTTTTAAAAACATTAGGAGAGTGACTGTGACTGTTAAACAGTCAGGTTAACTCTTTCTCTCTTTTTTTCTCTGTCTCGTTTTCTCTCTTTTTTATTTGGAACCAAAACTTTTGATGATCTAAATATTTTTAAAGCTTGCTTGACTGTGGACCATGTAACACATATTTTAGCAGCATTTCCTTTACAGACCTATTTTATGGTCATGCTTGTTTACGTTTTCGGCATTTAGCAGACGCTTTTATCCAAAGCGACTTACAGTATACAGTCTAAGCAATTGAGGGTTAAGGGCCTTGCTCAAGGGCCCAACAGTGACAACCTGGCAGTGGTGGGGCTTGAACCGGCAACCTTTTCATTACTAGACCAGTTGCTTAACCACTAGGCTACAGCTGCCCTTAAGTCAAATGTGCTTGTAACACATTTGACTCAAGCATCTGAATTAAGTAGTTTGCTGAGTTTGAGTTTGAATGCTGTCAAACAAGCCCTATTTATATGGGCACAATGAGATTACCAGCTATAGTCAATCACCATTAAGGAACAAGTATAAATAACCACTGTATGTATGTACTGAATGTATGTGACCTTCAAGCTCTCAGATGGCATTGCATGGGAACCATCGTGCTTCTGTAATAAATATAGCCACATGGTCTCAGAAGTACTTTGGAAATCAGTAGTCACTTAACACAGCCTTCCTCTGCATCAGAAAATGGCACATATATATCAAGAAATTTTATGCCACTTTATCTAGTAAGCCTATGCTGTTTTCAGTAAAACAATGTGGCTAGGTGGGGAGCACTGTCGCCTCACAGTAAGAAGGTCCTGGGTCCGTGTCCTTTTTGTGCGTGTTCTCCCCATGTCTGCGTGGGTTTCCTCCGGGTGCTCCAGTTTCCTCCCACAGTCCAAAAACATGCAGCCAGGCTAATTGGAGACACTGAATTGTCCTATAGGTACCTAGCCGCTAGGATGCATAAACCAGTGCATTGTAGTGCCGGTCCCAAGCCTGGATAAATAGGGAGGGTTGTGTCAGGAAAGGCATCTGGCGTAAAAACTGCCAAATCAATAATGCGGATCACGATCCACCGGTGACCCCTGACGGGAGCAGCCAAGGAGATAAAATGCCAGGCCTTATTTTCCATGCGGTGTGGCTTCACAGACACAGAA